>NC_090175.1:1679840-1802340 GCF_024679245.1 Pseudorasbora parva | reverse complement strand
ACACCAGCCTTCGCTAGCAGTCACAACACCAGCCTTCGCTAGCAGTCACAACACCAGCCTTCGCTAGCAGTCACAACACCAGCCTTCGCTAGCAGTCACAACACCAGCCTTCGCTAGCAGTCACAACACCAGCCTTCGCTAGCAGTCACAACACCAGCCTTCGCTAGCAGTCACAACACCAGCCTTCGCTAGCAGTCACAACACCAGCCTTCGCTAGCAGTCACAACACCAGCCTTCGCTAGCAGTCACAACACCAGCCTTCGCTAGCAGTCACAACACCAGCCTTCGCTAGCAGTCACAACACCAGCCTTCGCTAGCAGTCACAACACCAGCCTTCGCTAGCAGTCACACCACCAGCCTTCGCTAGCAGTCACACCACCAGCCTTCGCTAGCAGTCACAACACCAGCCTTCGCTAGCAGTCACAACACCAGCCTTCGCTAGCAGTCACACCACCAGCCTTCGCTAGCAGTCACACCACCAGCCTTCGCTAGCAGTCACAACACCAGCCTTCGCTAGCAGTCACAACACCAGCATTCGCTAGCAGTCACAACACCAGCCTTCGCTAGCAGTCACAACACCAGCCTTCGCTAGCAGTCACAACACCAGCCTTCGCTAGCAGTCACAACACCAGCCTTCGCTAGCAGTCACAACACCAGCCTTCGCTAGCAGTCACACCACCAGCCTTCGCTAGCAGTCACACCACCAGCCTTCGCTAGCAGTCACAACACCAGCCTTCGCTAGCAGTCACAACACCAGCCTTCGCTAGCAGTCACAACACCAGCATTCGCTAGCAGTCACAACACCAGCATTCGCTAGCAGTCACAACACCAGCCTTCGCTAGCAGTCACAACACCAGCCTTCGCTAGCAGTCACAACACCAGCCTTCGCTAGCAGTCACAACACCAGCCTTCGCTAGCAGTCACAACACCAGCCTTCGCTAGCAGTCACAACACCAGCCTTCGCTAGCAGTCACAACACCAGCCTTCGCTAGCAGTCACAACACCAGCCTTCGCTAGCAGTCACACCACCAGCCTTCGCTAGCAGTCACACCACCAGCCTTCGCTAGCAGTCACAACACCAGCCTTCGCTAGCAGTCACAACACCAGCATTCGCTAGCAGTCACAACACCAGCCTTCGCTAGCAGTCACAACACCAGCCTTCGCTAGCAGTCACAACACCAGCCTTCGCTAGCAGTCACAACACCAGCCTTCTCTAGCAGTCACAACACCAGCCTTCGCCAGCAGTCACAACACCAGCCTTCGCTAGCAGTCACAACACCAGCCTTCGCTAGCAGTCACAACACCAGCCTTCGCTAGCAGTCACAACACCAGCCTTCGCTAGCAGTCACAACACCAGCCTTCGCTAGCAGTCACAACACCAGCCTTCGCTAGCAGTCACAACACCAGCCTTCGCTAGCAGTCACAACACCAGCCTTCGCTAGCAGTCACAACACCAGCCTTCGCTAGCAGTCACAACACCAGCCTTCGCTAGCAGTCACAACACCAGCCTTCGCTAGCAGTCACAACACCAGCCTTCGCTAGCAGTCACAACACCAGCCTTCGCTAGCAGTCACAACACCAGCCTTCGCTAGCAGTCACAACACCAGCCTTCGCTAGCAGTCACAACACCAGCCTTCGCCAGCAGTCACAACACCAGCCTTCGCCAGCAGTCACAACACCAGCCTTCGCCAGCAGTCACAACACCAGCATTCGCTAGCAGTCACAACACCAGCCTTCTCTAGCAGTCACAACACCAGCCTTCGCTAGCAGTCACAACACCAGCCTTCGCTAGCAGTCACACCACCAGCCTTCGCTAGCAGTCACACCACCAGCCTTCGCTAGCAGTCACAACACCAGCCTTCGCTAGCAGTCACAACACCAGCATTCGCTAGCAGTCACAACACCAGCCTTCGCTAGCAGTCACAACACCAGCCTTCGCTAGCAGTCACAACACCAGCCTTCGCTAGCAGTCACAACACCAGCCTTCGCTAGCAGTCACAACACCAGCCTTCGCTAGCAGTCACAACACCAGCCTTCGCTAGCAGTCACAACACCAGCCTTCGCTAGCAGTCACAACACCAGCCTTCGCTAGCAGTCACAACACCAGCCTTCGCTAGCAGTCACAACACCAGCCTTCGCTAGCAGTCACAACACCAGCCTTCGCTAGCAGTCACAACACCAGCCTTCGCTAGCAGTCACAACACCAGCCTTCTCTAGCAGTCACAACACCAGCCTTCTCTAGCAGTCACAACACCAGCCTTCGCTAGCAGTCACAACACCAGCCTTCGCTAGCAGTCACAACACCAGCCTTCGCTAGCAGTCACAACACCAGCCTTCTCTAGCAGTCACAACACCAGCCTTCGCTAGCAGTCACAACACCAGCCTTCGCTAGCAGTCACAACACCAGCCTTCGCTAGCAGTCACAACACCAGCCTTCGCTAGCAGTCACAACACCAGCCTTCGCTAGCAGTCACAACACCAGCCTTCGCTAGCAGTCACAACACCAGCCTTCGCTAGCAGTCACAACACCAGCCTTCGCCAGCAGTCACAACACCAGCCTTCGCCAGCAGTCACAACACCAGCCTTCGCTAGCAGTCACAACACCAGCCTTCGCTAGCAGTCACAACACCAGCCTTCGCCAGCAGTCACAACACCAGCATTCGCTAGCAGTCACAACACCAGCCTTCTCTAGCAGTCACAACACCAGCCTTCGCTAGCAGTCACACCGCCAGCCTTCGCTAGCAGTCACAACCCCAGCCTTCGCTAGCAGTCACACCAACAGCCTTCGCTAGCAGTCACACCACCAGCCTTCGCTAGCAGTCACAACACCAGCCTTCGCTAGCAGTCACACCACCAGCCTTCGCTAGCAGTCACAACACCAGCCTTCGCTAGCAGTCACAACACCAGCCTTCCCTAGCAGTCACAACACCAGCCTTCGCTAGCAGTCACACCAACAGCCTTCGCTAGCAGTCACACCACCAGCCTTCGCTAGCAGTCACAACACCAGCCTTCGCTAGCAGTCACACCACCAGCCTTCACTAGCAGTCACAACACCAGCCTTCCCTAGCAGTCACACCGCTAGCCTTCGCTAGCAGTCACAACACCAGCCTTCACTAGCAGTCACACCGCTAGCCTTCACTAGCAGTCACACCGCCAGCCTTCACTTGCAGTCACACCGCTAGCCTTCGCTAGCAGTCACACCACCAGCCTTCGCTAACAGTCACACCACCAGCCTTAGCTTGCAGTCACAACACCAGCCTTCGCTACCAGTCACACCACCAGTCACACCACCAGCCTTCACTAGCAGTCACACCGCTAGCCTTCGCTAGCAGTCACAACATCTGCCTTCGCTAGCAGTCACACCACTGCCTTCGCTAGCAGTCACACCACCAGCCTTCGCTAGCAGTCACAACACCAGCCTTCGCTAGCAATCACAACACCAGCCTTCGCTAGCAGTCACAGCACCAGCCTTCGCTAGCAGTCACACCACCAGCCTTCGCTAGCAGTCACAACACCAGCCTTCGCTAGCAGTCACAACCCCAGCCTTCGCTAGCAGTCACACCACCAGCCTTCACTACCAGTCACACCGCTAGCCTTCGCTAGCAGTCACAACATCTGCCTTCACTAGCAGTCATACCACCAGCCTTCGCTAGCAGTCACAACATCTGCCTTCGCTAGCAGTCACAACACCAGCCTTCGCTAGCAGTCACAACACCAGCCTTCGCTAGCAGTCACAACACCAGCCTTCGCTAGCAGTCACAACACCAGCCTTCGCTAGCAGTCACAACACCAGCCTTCGCTAGCAGTCACAACACCAGCCTTCGCTAGCAGTCACAACACCAGCCTTCGCTAGCAGTCACAACACCAGCCTTCGCTAGCAGTCACAACACCAGCCTTCCCTAGCAGTCACACCACCAGCCTTCGCTAGCAGT
The DNA here is from genome assembly GCF_024679245.1 of Pseudorasbora parva. NCBI lineage: Eukaryota > Metazoa > Chordata > Actinopteri > Cypriniformes > Gobionidae > Pseudorasbora > Pseudorasbora parva. The sequence goes on along the minus strand of NC_090175.1, from coordinate 1,798,408 downwards.
CACAACACCAGCCTTCGCTAGCAGTCACAACACCAGCCTTCGCTAGCAGTCACAACACCAGCCTTCGCTAGCAGTCACAACACCAGCCTTCGCTAGCAGTCACAACACCAGCCTTCGCTAGCAGTCACAACACCAGCCTTCGCTAGCAGTCACAACACCAGCCTTCGCTAGCAGTCACAACACCAGCCTTCGCTAGCAGTCACAACACCAGCCTTCGCTAGCAGTCACAACACCAGCCTTCGCTAGCAGTCACAACACCAGCCTTCGCTAGCAGTCACAACACCAGCCTTCGCTAGCAGTCACAACACCAGCCTTCGCTAGCAGTCACAACACCAGCCTTCGCTAGCAGTCACAACACCAGCCTTCGCTAGCAGTCACAACACCAGCCTTCGCTAGCAGTCACAACACCAGCCTTCGCTAGCAGTCACAACACCAGCCTTCGCTAGCAGTCACAACACCAGCCTTCGCTAGCAGTCACAACACCAGCCTTCGCTAGCAGTCACAACACCAGCCTTCGCTAGCAGTCACAACACCAGCCTTCGCTAGCAGTCACAACACCAGCCTTCGCTAGCAGTCACAACACCAGCCTTCGCTAGCAGTCACAACACCAGCCTTCGCTAGCAGTCACACCACCAGCCTTCGCTAGCAGTCACACCACCAGCCTTCGCTAGCAGTCACAACACCAGCCTTCGCTAGCAGTCACAACACCAGCCTTCGCTAGCAGTCACACCACCAGCCTTCGCTAGCAGTCACACCACCAGCCTTCGCTAGCAGTCACAACACCAGCCTTCGCTAGCAGTCACAACACCAGCATTCGCTAGCAGTCACAACACCAGCCTTCGCTAGCAGTCACAACACCAGCCTTCGCTAGCAGTCACAACACCAGCCTTCGCTAGCAGTCACAACACCAGCCTTCGCTAGCAGTCACAACACCAGCCTTCGCTAGCAGTCACACCACCAGCCTTCGCTAGCAGTCACACCACCAGCCTTCGCTAGCAGTCACAACACCAGCCTTCGCTAGCAGTCACAACACCAGCCTTCGCTAGCAGTCACAACACCAGCATTCGCTAGCAGTCACAACACCAGCATTCGCTAGCAGTCACAACACCAGCCTTCGCTAGCAGTCACAACACCAGCCTTCGCTAGCAGTCACAACACCAGCCTTCGCTAGCAGTCACAACACCAGCCTTCGCTAGCAGTCACAACACCAGCCTTCGCTAGCAGTCACAACACCAGCCTTCGCTAGCAGTCACAACACCAGCCTTCGCTAGCAGTCACAACACCAGCCTTCGCTAGCAGTCACACCACCAGCCTTCGCTAGCAGTCACACCACCAGCCTTCGCTAGCAGTCACAACACCAGCCTTCGCTAGCAGTCACAACACCAGCATTCGCTAGCAGTCACAACACCAGCCTTCGCTAGCAGTCACAACACCAGCCTTCGCTAGCAGTCACAACACCAGCCTTCGCTAGCAGTCACAACACCAGCCTTCTCTAGCAGTCACAACACCAGCCTTCGCCAGCAGTCACAACACCAGCCTTCGCTAGCAGTCACAACACCAGCCTTCGCTAGCAGTCACAACACCAGCCTTCGCTAGCAGTCACAACACCAGCCTTCGCTAGCAGTCACAACACCAGCCTTCGCTAGCAGTCACAACACCAGCCTTCGCTAGCAGTCACAACACCAGCCTTCGCTAGCAGTCACAACACCAGCCTTCGCTAGCAGTCACAACACCAGCCTTCGCTAGCAGTCACAACACCAGCCTTCGCTAGCAGTCACAACACCAGCCTTCGCTAGCAGTCACAACACCAGCCTTCGCTAGCAGTCACAACACCAGCCTTCGCTAGCAGTCACAACACCAGCCTTCGCTAGCAGTCACAACACCAGCCTTCGCTAGCAGTCACAACACCAGCCTTCGCCAGCAGTCACAACACCAGCCTTCGCCAGCAGTCACAACACCAGCCTTCGCCAGCAGTCACAACACCAGCATTCGCTAGCAGTCACAACACCAGCCTTCTCTAGCAGTCACAACACCAGCCTTCGCTAGCAGTCACAACACCAGCCTTCGCTAGCAGTCACACCACCAGCCTTCGCTAGCAGTCACACCACCAGCCTTCGCTAGCAGTCACAACACCAGCCTTCGCTAGCAGTCACAACACCAGCATTCGCTAGCAGTCACAACACCAGCCTTCGCTAGCAGTCACAACACCAGCCTTCGCTAGCAGTCACAACACCAGCCTTCGCTAGCAGTCACAACACCAGCCTTCGCTAGCAGTCACAACACCAGCCTTCGCTAGCAGTCACAACACCAGCCTTCGCTAGCAGTCACAACACCAGCCTTCGCTAGCAGTCACAACACCAGCCTTCGCTAGCAGTCACAACACCAGCCTTCGCTAGCAGTCACAACACCAGCCTTCGCTAGCAGTCACAACACCAGCCTTCGCTAGCAGTCACAACACCAGCCTTCGCTAGCAGTCACAACACCAGCCTTCTCTAGCAGTCACAACACCAGCCTTCTCTAGCAGTCACAACACCAGCCTTCGCTAGCAGTCACAACACCAGCCTTCGCTAGCAGTCACAACACCAGCCTTCGCTAGCAGTCACAACACCAGCCTTCTCTAGCAGTCACAACACCAGCCTTCGCTAGCAGTCACAACACCAGCCTTCGCTAGCAGTCACAACACCAGCCTTCGCTAGCAGTCACAACACCAGCCTTCGCTAGCAGTCACAACACCAGCCTTCGCTAGCAGTCACAACACCAGCCTTCGCTAGCAGTCACAACACCAGCCTTCGCTAGCAGTCACAACACCAGCCTTCGCCAGCAGTCACAACACCAGCCTTCGCCAGCAGTCACAACACCAGCCTTCGCTAGCAGTCACAACACCAGCCTTCGCTAGCAGTCACAACACCAGCCTTCGCCAGCAGTCACAACACCAGCATTCGCTAGCAGTCACAACACCAGCCTTCTCTAGCAGTCACAACACCAGCCTTCGCTAGCAGTCACACCGCCAGCCTTCGCTAGCAGTCACAACCCCAGCCTTCGCTAGCAGTCACACCAACAGCCTTCGCTAGCAGTCACACCACCAGCCTTCGCTAGCAGTCACAACACCAGCCTTCGCTAGCAGTCACACCACCAGCCTTCGCTAGCAGTCACAACACCAGCCTTCGCTAGCAGTCACAACACCAGCCTTCCCTAGCAGTCACAACACCAGCCTTCGCTAGCAGTCACACCAACAGCCTTCGCTAGCAGTCACACCACCAGCCTTCGCTAGCAGTCACAACACCAGCCTTCGCTAGCAGTCACACCACCAGCCTTCACTAGCAGTCACAACACCAGCCTTCCCTAGCAGTCACACCGCTAGCCTTCGCTAGCAGTCACAACACCAGCCTTCACTAGCAGTCACACCGCTAGCCTTCACTAGCAGTCACACCGCCAGCCTTCACTTGCAGTCACACCGCTAGCCTTCGCTAGCAGTCACACCACCAGCCTTCGCTAACAGTCACACCACCAGCCTTAGCTTGCAGTCACAACACCAGCCTTCGCTACCAGTCACACCACCAGTCACACCACCAGCCTTCACTAGCAGTCACACCGCTAGCCTTCGCTAGCAGTCACAACATCTGCCTTCGCTAGCAGTCACACCACTGCCTTCGCTAGCAGTCACACCACCAGCCTTCGCTAGCAGTCACAACACCAGCCTTCGCTAGCAATCACAACACCAGCCTTCGCTAGCAGTCACAGCACCAGCCTTCGCTAGCAGTCACACCACCAGCCTTCGCTAGCAGTCACAACACCAGCCTTCGCTAGCAGTCACAACCCCAGCCTTCGCTAGCAGTCACACCACCAGCCTTCACTACCAGTCACACCGCTAGCCTTCGCTAGCAGTCACAACATCTGCCTTCACTAGCAGTCATACCACCAGCCTTCGCTAGCAGTCACAACATCTGCCTTCGCTAGCAGTCACAACACCAGCCTTCGCTAGCAGTCACAACACCAGCCTTCGCTAGCAGTCACAACACCAGCCTTCGCTAGCAGTCACAACACCAGCCTTCGCTAGCAGTCACAACACCAGCCTTCGCTAGCAGTCACAACACCAGCCTTCGCTAGCAGTCACAACACCAGCCTTCGCTAGCAGTCACAACACCAGCCTTCGCTAGCAGTCACAACACCAGCCTTCCCTAGCAGTCACACCACCAGCCTTCGCTAGCAGTCACAACACCAGCCTTCGCTAGCAGTCACAACACCAGCCTTCGCTAGCAGTCACAACACCAGCCTTCGCTAGCAGTCACACCACCAGCCTTCGCTAGCAGTCACAACACCAGCCTTTGCTAGCAGTCACAACACCAGCCTTCGCTAGCAGTCACAACACCAGCCTTCGCTAGCAGTCACAACACCAGCCTTCACTAGCAGTCACACCGCTAGCCTTCACTAGCAGTCACAACACCAGCCTTCGCTAGCAGTCACACCTCTAGCCTTCGCTATCAATCACACCGCTAGCTTTCACTAGCAGTCACAACACCAGCCTTCGCTAGCAGTCACAACACCAGCCTTCACTAGCAGTCACACCGCTAGCCTTCACTAGCAGTCACAACACCAGCCTTCGCTAGCAGTCACACCGCTAGCCTTCACTAGCAGTCACAACACCAGCCTTCGCTAGCAGTCACAACACCAGCCTTTGCTAGCAGTCACAACACCAGCCTTCCCTAGCAGTCACACCACCAGCCTTCGCTAGCAGTCACAACACCAGCCTTCGCTAGCAGTCACAACACCAGCCTTCGCTAGCAGTCACAACACCAGCCTTCGCTAGCAGTCACACCACCAGCCTTCGCTAGCAGTCACAACACCAGCCTTCGCTAGCAGTCACAACACCAGCCTTCGCTAGCAGTCACAACACCAGCCTTCGCTAGCAGTCACAACACCAGCCTTCGCTAGCAGTCACAACACCAGCCTTCGCTAGCAGTCACAACACCAGCCTTCGCTAGCAGTCACAACACCAGCCTTCGCTAGCAGTCACAACGCTAGCCTTCGCTAGCAGTCACAACACCAGCCTTCGCTAGCAGTCACAACACCAGCCTTCGCTAGCAGTCACAACACCAGCCTTCGCTAGCAGTCACAACACCAGCCTTCGCTAGCAGTCACAACACCAGCCTTCGCTAGCAGTCACAACACCAGCCTTCGCTAGCAGTCACACCACCAGCCTTCACTAGCAGTCACAACACCAGCATTCGCTAGCAGTCACAACACCAGCCTTCGCTAGCAATCACAACACCAGCCTTCGCTAGCAGTCACAACACCAGCCTTCGCTAGCAGTCACACCGCTAGCCTTCACTAGCAGTCACAACACCAGCCTTCGCTAGCAGTCACAACACCAGCCTTCGCTAGCAGTCACAACACCAGCCTTCGCTAGCAGTCACAACACCAGCCTTCGCTAGCAGTCACAACACCAGCCTTCGCTAGCAGTCACAACACCAGCCTTCGCTAGCAGTCACAACACTAGCCTTCACTAGCAGTCACAACACCAGCCTTCGCTAGCAGTCACAACACCAGCCTTCGCTAGCAGTCACAACACCAGCCTTCGCTGGTTTGCTATTGGTGGATCTCATGTGATTGACAGGTGGCCCCGCCCTCATCATCACAGAAGAGATGTCTTGATTTATATTCCAATAATTTGTCATAATTTTTGTCACGTCACTGACCAAAATGAGCCGATAACTAAATAAAAACCAGCTTTAGATGACAAGAACTATGAGGAAAATAAGAAGAAGAAGATTTGACACATTATTCAGTAACGTATCAGATAGTTCACTAAAACCATTATAACATTTTCATTAGTTGAAATTAAATAAATGTTAACTGAAATAAAAAATATATGTAAACTTATTTTAAACTTAAGCGTAATCTGATACACTAACTAAAGCATAAATACACCATTATTAAATCTATATAGATGGGGTTTTTAAAAGAAAAAAAAGTGAATTGAGCCCTTTTGTATATTTTTGCGCTTGAATGGTCAAAAAACACAATAATATCTAAATATCAGTTTTGTCATTTATTCAGTAACAAGGATGCTTAAACGGTCAAATAATGCTTTACAATTTAACTATAAACTCATTACATAACTAAAAAATTAGAAAAGAAAAAAGTCTAAAAATTAAGACTGCATAAAAAACAAGATTTATTAACTGTAGGGTATGTGTCTAAAGGACACACACACACACAAACACACACACACACACACACACACACACACACACACACACACACACACACACACACACACACACACACGAGTTTCGCTCTCTTCTGATAAAGGAGAAGAGAAACCCTGTCGTCTGCAGTTTTGTCCTTCTCTTTTCCTCTTCAGTGGTGGTTTCTGTTGTCTAAATCCCGGATGTGTCGTTTCAGGGCCGCAATCTGACCATCGGCGAGGTCGGCTGGTTTCCCTGCAGCAGAGTCAAGCCGTTCGTACCGGTGAGGCCAAGCTCCAGCCTCCACTCCTGAGCTTCATATTCTCATGCAGTATTCCTGCAGCACTGCACAACATCGACATATTCCTAAATCAAGATGCATTCACTAGATCAGTAATGACATCATTTTTCTTGTTTTCTGGTGAAAAATATCAAAATGAGTTTTTGCTTAAAACAGGCCAAATGATCTGCCAATGGGGTGAGAAACATAATCTGATTTCTGATTGGCAGATCATTTTTAAGCAAAAACTCACATCATTTCAATTTTATTTTTAAGAAAAAAAGGGTCTCATGTAATTTTACTGATATAGTAAATGAATCTTGACATTTGTAACTTTAGTGTAACTTTATATCTATATATCCTTATTACCACTCGTCTCCGCACAGACATTAAACACTAAACTAAACACTGTTTATTTCCAGGTTTAAATTAAATTAGATGTACATATTCTTACATTTGGACCCTGCTGTATATAATATATATATATAATCTAATATAATTCTGCTTGGCAATTCCTAGGAACTAGTGCTAGTAAATGTGTTGTTGTGTCTCTGCAGGCGACACCTCCAGATTTAACAGCAATGCCCTGGTAAACGACACACGTTTCATCTATATTCACTCTTTTTTATTAAAAACACAGGTCTTAAAGTTACCAGGCATCGTTTTTTGATTGTGTGTGTGTGTGTGTGTGTGTGTGTGTGTGTCTCAGGTTTGCCGGTAGCATGGACCGGGCCGGTGCTAAAACTCTGCTGACGTCTCGCTCTGACGGGACGTTTCTGGTGCGACAGAAAGACGCTGGAGAATTTGCCATCAGCCTCAAGTACTGTGATTATACGTCAAACACGCTGACTGACAGCTGTCAATCAAACAGCACCAGTGACACACCTCTCTGTCTCTGTCTCAGGTTCAACATGGAAATCAGACACATAAAGGTCACGTTCATAGAAGGTCTCTACAGAATCAACGAGAAGAAAGCCTTCAAGGGGCTGTTCGTAAGTACACACACACACACACACACACACACACACACACACACACACACACACACACACACACACACACACACACTAACTGTAACATTTATTGTTTTAGTTATCCTTATTAATAGGATTAGTGTGTGTGTGTGTGTGTGTGGCAGGAGCTGGTGCAGTACTATCAGGAAAACTCGCTGAGAGAGTGTTTCAAAGATGTGGACTCCAGACTGCAGACGGCCTATAAGCAGCCCGAGCAGAGCGCATCCCCGGTGCAGAGCAACAGCCGCAGCACAGGTACACACACACACACACACACACACACACACACACACACACACACACACACACACACACACACACACACACACACACACACACACCAGCCTTCAGTGCTCATCTGTGTGTGTTTGCAGGGCAGAGTGAGCGCTACTTCGGCACCGCTAAAGTGCGCTACGATTTCTCCGCACGTGACCGAACCGAACTCTCTCTGCGGGAGGGAGACACCGTCAAAATCATCTCTAAGAAAGCTCACAACGGCTGGTGGAGGGGAGAGGTGTACGGCAGGGTACGACACACACACACACACACTGAAAAGGATAATTTACTCACCCCGATGTGGGACCTTCTTCAGATGTACTCCATAAAACCAGCACCTGAAATTTGTTATTATTCAGGGGCAATCTTTGTGTTATTTTACAGTTTTTCATTTTGTATTTTAGTCAGGACATTCCCATAAAAAACATGCTTTTTAGCCCAGCGGTTGGGGTGTTTTAGCCCAGCGGATAGGGTGTTTTAGCCCAGCGGTTGGGGTGTTTTAGCCCAGCGGATAGGGTGTTTTAGCCCAGCGGTTGGAGTGTTTTAGCCCAGCGGTTAGGGTTGTTTTAGCCCAGCGGTTAGGGTTGTTTTAGCCCAGCGGTTGGGTTGTTTTAGCCCAGCGGTTGGGGTGTTTTAGCCCAGCGGTTGGAGTGTTTTAGCCCAGCGGTTAGGGTTGTTTTAGCCCAGCGGTTAGGGTTGTTTTAGCCCAGCGGTTGGGTTGTTTTAGCCCAGCGGTTAGGGTTGTTTTAGCCCAGCGGTTAGGGTTGTTTTAGCCCAGCGGTTGGGTTGTTTTAGCCCAGCGGTTGGAGTGTTTTAGCCCAGCGGTTAGGGTTGTTTTAGCCCAGCGGTTGGAGTGTTTTAGCCCAGCGGTTAGGGTTGTTTTAGCCCAGCGGTTGGGTTGTTTTAGCCCAGCGGTTGGAGTGTTTTAGCCCAGCGGTTAGGGTTGTTTTAGCCCAGCGGTTAGGGTTGTTTTAGCCCAGCGGTTGGAGTGTTTTAGCCCAGCGGTTGGAGTGTTTTAGCCCAGCGGTTAGGGTTGTTTTAGCCCAGCGGTTGGGTTGTTTTAGCCCAGCAGTTTTAGCCCAGCGGTTGGAGTGTTTTAGCCCAGCGGTTGGGGTGTTTTAGCCCAGCGGTTGGGGTGTTTTAGCCCAGCGGTTGGGGTGTTTTAGCCCAGCGGTTTAAGCCCAGCGGTTGGAGTGTTTTAGCCCAGCGGTTGGAGTGTTTTAGCCCAGCGGTTGGGGTGTTTTAGCCCAGCGGTTTAAGCCCAGCGGTTGGAGTGTTTTAGCCCAGCGTTTGGCTTGTTTTAGCCCAGCGGTTAGGGTTGTTTTAACCCAGCTGTAGGGTTGTTTTAGCCAAGCGGTTAGGGTGTTTTAACCCAGCTGTAGGCTTGTTTTAGACCAGCGGTTGGGGTGTTTTAGCCTAGCGGTAGGGTTGTTTTAGCCCAGTGGTAGGGTTGTTTTAGCCAAGCGGTTGGAGTGTTTTAGCCCAGCGGTTAGGGTTGTTTTAGCCCAGCGGTTGGGTTGTTTTAGCCCAGCGGTTGGAGTGTTTTAGCCCAGCGGTTAGGGTTGTTTTAGCCCAGCGGTTAGGGTTGTTTTAGCCCAGCGGTTGGAGTGTTTTAGCCCAGCGGTTGGAGTGTTTTAGCCCAGCGGTTAGGGTTGTTTTAGCCCAGCGGTTGGGTTGTTTTAGCCCAGCAGTTTTAGCCCAGCGGTTGGAGTGTTTTAGCCCAGCGGTTGGGGTGTTTTAGCCCAGCGGTTGGGGTGTTTTAGCCCAGCGGTTTAAGCCCAGCGGTTGGAGTGTTTTAGCCCAGCGGTTGGGGTGTTTTAGCCCAGCGGTTTAAGCCCAGCGGTTGGAGTGTTTTAGCCCAGCGTTTGGCTTGTTTTAGCCCAGCGGTTAGGGTTGTTTTAACCCAGCTGTAGGGTTGTTTTAGCCAAGCGGTTAGGGTGTTTTAACCCAGCTGTAGGCTTGTTTTAGACCAGCGGTTGGGGTGTTTTAGCCTAGCGGTAGGGTTGTTTTAGCCCAGCGGTAGGGTTGTTTTAGCCAAGCGGTTGGAGTGTTTTAGCCCAGCGTTTGGGGTGTTTTAGCCCAGCGGTTAGGGTTGTTTTAGCCCAGCTGTAGGGTTGTTTTAGCCAAGCGGTTAGGGTGTTTTAACCCAGCTGTAGGCTTGTTTTAGCCAAGCGGTTAGGGTGTTTTAACCCAGCTGTAGGCTTGTTTTAGACCAGCGGTTGGGGTGTTTTAGCCCAGCGGTAGGGTTGTTTTAGCCCAGCGGTTGGGGTGTTTTAGCCCAGCGTTTGGCTTAATTTAGCCCAGCGGTTAGGGTTGTTTTAGCCCAGCGGTTAGGGTTGTTTTAGCCCAGTGGTTAGGGTTGTTTTAGCCCAGCGGTTGGGTTGTTTTAGCCCAGCAGTTTTAGCCCAGCGGTTGGAGTGTTTTAGCCCAGCGGTTGGGGTGTTTTAGCCCAGCGGTTTAAGCCCAGCGGTTGGAGTGTTTTAGCCCAGCGTTTGGCTTGTTTTAGCCCAGCGGTTAGGGTTGTTTTAGCCCAGCGGTTGGGTTGTTTTAGCCAAGTGGTTAGGGTGTTTTAGCCCAGCGGTAGGCTTGCTTTAGACCAGCGGTTAGGGTTGTTTTAACCCAGCTGTAGGCTTGCTTTAGACCAGCGGTTGGGGTGTTTTAGCCCAGCGGTTGGGTTGTTTTAGCCTAGCAGTTTTAGCCCAGCGGTTGGACTGTTTTAGCCCAGCGGTTGGGGTGTTTTAGCCCAGCGGTTAGGGTTGTTTTAGCCCAGCGGTTAGGGTTGTTTTAGCCCAGCGGTTGGGTTATTTTAGCCCAGCAGTTTTAGCCCAGCGGTTGGAGTGTTTTAGTCCAGCGGTTGGGGTGTTTTAGCCCAGCGGTTTAAGCCCAGCGGTTGGAGTGTTTTAGCCCAGCGGTTGGGGTGTTTTAGCCCAGCGGTTTAAGCCCAGCGGTTGGAGTGTTTTAGCCCAGCGGTTGGGGTGTTTTAGCCCAGCGGTTTAAGCCCAGCGGTTGGAGTGTTTTAGCCCAGCGTTTGTCTTGTTTTAGCCCAGCGGTTAGGGTTTTTTTAGCCCAGCGGTTGGGTTGTTTTAGCCAAGCGGTTAGGGTGTTTTAGCCCAGCGTTTGGCTTGTTTTAGCCCAGCGGTTAGGGTTGTTTTAGCCAAGCGGTTAGGGTTGTTTTAGCCAAGCGGTTAGGGTGTTTTAACCCAGCTGTTGGCTTGTTTTAGACCAGCGGTTGGGGTGTTTTAGCCTAGCGGTAGGGTTGTTTTAGCCAAGCGGTTGGAGTGTTTTAGCCCAGCGTTTGGGGTGTTTTAGCCCAGCGGTTAGGGTTGTTTTAGCCCAGCTGTAGGGTTGTTTTAGCCAAGCGGTTAGGGTGTTTTAACCCAGCTGTAGGCTTGTTTTAGCCAAGCGGTTAGGGTGTTTTAACCCAGCTGTAGGCTTGTTTTAGACCAGCGGTTGGGGTGTTTTAGCCCAGCGGTAGGGTTGTTTTAGCCCAGCGGTTAGGGTGTTTTGGCCCAGCGGTAGGGGTGTTTTAGCTCAGCGGTAGGGTTGTTTAAGCCCAGCGGTTGGGTTGTTTTAGCCCAGCGGTTAGGGTGTTTTAGCCCAGCTGTAGGGTTGTTTTAGCCCAGCGGTTAGGGTGTTTTAGCCCAGCTGTAGGGGTGTTTTAGCCCAGCTGTAGGGTTGTTTTAGCCCAGCGGTTAGGGTGTTTTAGCCCAGCGGTAGGGTTGTTTAAGCCCAGCGGTTGGGTTGTTTTAGCCCAGCGGTAGGGTTGTTTTAGCCCAGCGGTTGGGTTGTTTTAGCCCAGCGGTAGGGTTGTTTTAGCCCAGCGGTTGGGTTGTTTTAGCCCAGCAATTGGGGTGTGTTAGGCAAACGGTTGGGTTGTTTAAGCCCAGAGAGTGGGGTGTTTAGTTTTTAATAATTTGTATTAAAAACTAAACCCAGCATTTTTTAGAGTGTATCATAAAAGACATAAGTATTATGAATAATCAGTGATTTCTGTCCACAGCTCATTCACATCCGTGTGTTTCTCTGCAGGTGGGCTTATTTCCGGCTAATTATGTGGAGGAGGAGCATTCAGATTACTGCTGACCAATCCCTCAGTCTGGGGTTCGCTGGACACTGTGTTTTCGGCTGGACACTGTGTTTTCCACAGACCACCTGATGAATGATTTGTGCTTTCATTTGTGACTTAACCCAGGGATAAATCAGACGCTCAGAGGACTGAGGAGATGTTCTTTAGTGTGTGTGATGGTGTATTTCTGATTAAACATGTTCAACAGACACCTGATCATACATAAATATGAGTTTTATTTCCAAATAATATCAAAACAATTCAAATGAACAGATATTCTGATGCTTTGAGACATGATGTGTGTGTGTGTGTGTGTGTGTGTGTGTGTGTGTGTGTTCTACTGGTAATACAGCTCGAGGTTCATGCCGTCATGGATTTCATCTGATGATCAGAGTCAAAGATATGAACATTATACATATAGACAGACAATTTCACACAGACACAAAAGGCCAACAGCTGACTCGCATATGATATAACAATAACGCTTAAGATTTCATTTTAGTATTTAATTACTTTAGAAAAATAACTATGACAGAAAAATTAACAATCCCTTACTTTACATTTACAAGGGAAAAGTGTAATGCGTTACACTGAGCGGGTGTTTTATGATCAAAGATTAATAAACACTGTATGAAAAATAATTTTTACATGGGCTGGAACTCATGTTGCCAACTTTTCAGATCCATTTAGCAACTATTATTTAAAAAAAGGCACCAAATCTAGTGTGTACGAGTCAAAGGAAGTGTACTACGCAAGCCTGTGTGTTAAAGGTGCACACCTTACGTCATGTGTCCTCCTTCTCATCTTCAGGGCGGCCGGAAATTATATAATATTGCAATAATACATAATTATGACGCTACAAATGTCATCTTTGCATCATGGGAATAATTACATTTTACAATATATTCACTAAGAAAGCCTTTATTTTAACTGGGTTTCTGCAAGTCTTTAAAGCTCTTAAAGGTGCAGTGTGTAAGTTTTAGGGGCATCTAGCAGTGAGTTCACCCACCCCTCCCTTTCTGAGCACAGAGAGAAGCTACGGTGGCCCACACAGGACAAAGATGGGCTCGTCTGAGACGGCGGAGAGACGCTAGTGCTCTATAGAGAAGTTTGTCCCTTTAGGGCTACCGTAGAAACATGGCGGCACAAAATGGCGGCTTCACTGTAAGCGACCCGCAGTGTGTGTAGATAGAAACGACTCATTCTGAGGAAATAAACACATAACGGCTCATTGTGTGGGGTCTGAAAACAGAGTTGTGTGTATTATATTGCATTTCTCTCAATAGATCCTCATATATATTACACACTGCACCTTTAAAACAAACGTAGTGCTTAAGAAACCCTAAATGTGTTTCCCTGAGGGAGGAGATGAAGTGTGTGAAGGATACAGTCTCCCAGAGACACGTGGTCCTTGAATATGGTGTACCTGCACAGACACATCACCACATCATCATCATCACCACATCATCATCATCATCATCACCACATCATCATCATCATCATTACCACATCATCATCACCATCATCATCACCATCATCATCATCATCATCATCTGAGCAGGCGCTCTCTCACCATTTCTTGAGCACGATCTTGTCCCAGCGTGTGCCGGTCTGAGCCGCGATCAGCTTCTTCAGATCCCCGATCGTGTCCTCCTGACTGACACACACTGTTAAGACCATAACACACACACACACTCTCTCTCTCTCTCTCTCTCTCTCTCTCTCTCTCTCTCACACACACATTTTCTCTCTCTCTCTCTCTCTCTCTCTCTCTCTCTCACACACATTTTCTCTCTCTCTCTCTCTCTCTCTCTCTCTCTCTCTCTCTCTCTCACACACACACACACACACACACACACACACACACACACACACACACACACACACACACACACACACACACACACACAGCGATTCAAAGGATACTTGCATTTGACTCGAACCTTCTTCCCCAATCGGTCGTTACACACCACCTCGATCATCTCTGAAACACACACACATCATCATCATCATCATCATCATCATCATCATCACCACACACACACACACACACACACACACACACACACACACACACACACACACACACACACACACACACACTGCTGTCATTATCACGAGCGCTCTCTCCTGTTATTAATCGCCATCTTTAGTGAGATGTATCAGTGCTAATGTAATGTAATCGTAAACCGCATTTATAGCGCGTGTAATAACCGACACATACCTGATGTTCTGTCGTTATTTCCCGCAGATAATCAGACGCGCTCCTCTCGCACTCTCTCGGGCATTTGCCGTAAAGCAGCGCCGTGAAAACATCCGCTCGCGTCTGGCCAATCAGATAAGCGCAAGTTTGACTGACAGCGGGTTTGACCAACGACAGCCCGGAAGGAGCGCAGATGGATGAGGTCCCCATGGAAATGGCTGCTAATCGATGCAAAGCGTCGTGAATGTCTCGTTCCTCACTTGTATGCCATAATTATACAATTTAAAGTCATAATTTTGACTTATGGTATGTCCATTTCTAATATAATTGTTGTTGTTAAACCGTTGTAGCGTCAGATACATGTTAATATAGTTTTTATCTCATAATATCGACAATTATGCCATAAATTTTAAATCACATTTTATGCCATAGTTATGCATTTTTGTCACAATTTAAACTTTTATTCAATAATTATGAATTTTTAAGTCACAATTTCTACTTTTATGTCATAATTAGGAATTTCAAAGTCACAATTTCTACTTTTATGCCACCATTATGCATTTTTAAGTCACAATTTCAACTTTTATTGTGTCATAATTATGAATTATTAAGTCACAATTTCTACTTTTATGCCATAATTATGCATTTTAAGTCACAATTTCTACTTTTATGCCATAATTATGAATTTTTAAGTCACAATTTCAATTTTTATGCCATAATTATGCATTTTTAAGTCACAATTTCGACTTTTAAACCATAATTATGAATTTGTAAGTAACAATTTCTACTACTATGGCACGATTATGCATTTTTATGTCACAATTTCTACTTTTATGCCATAATTATGCATTTTTAATCACAATTTTGAGTATGTTAATTTCTAATATAATGTAACGTTGTTGTTAAACCGTTGTGCGTCAGATGTAATATATTTTCAAGTCATAATTGTGACTTAGTATGCCAGTTACTTTGTTTTATGTTGTATGTAATTTAAACTTTAACTTGTTAATGTTATTCTTTAGTTTTGTGCTGATTTTCTGCAGTCTCCGCAGGTCGTGTTGTCCGAGTGTCGCCCTCTGTCGGCCAGTGTGGGCACCGCAGCGGCGCTACATCAGACCGGAGCCGAGCCGCCGAACCGACCGACCGACACCATTCTGGAATCATGTCCGACGACGAGAAGCTGCCGTCCGGCTGGGAGAAGCGCATGAGCCGCAGTTCAGGTCAGTCACGGCGGCCCGCAGTCATGTGTAAACCCGGAACAGAGTCTGCGTTTGGGCGCATGGGAGCAGATGCGTAACGTTATGCTAATGGCTAACCGACACCGAACCGCCAAAACAACCGAGCCCGCGCTTGAGACGATGCTAACCCAACCCAACCCAACCGAACCGATTTAAGCCCAAACTGCTCCGTGTTTAACACCCGAGGAGTGAAAACTGAACATCTAAACATGTATATTTCTGAACATATTAACTGAAGATGTGAACTGGGCCGGACTGGAGGTTAAACAGCGGGAGTTTTCAGTCCAGAAAGCGGATCATTTTTGTGTTTTTACTATTATTTGATTAAATCACGAGTACATATTTGATAAAAAATCAATCGTGTAGCCTACACGGGATTTAATGTCCTCTCACGATCAGCTTAAATCAATATCATGTGTAGTGATTAAGAGTTTAAATTGTTTCATGATTTGAAAATTATCTAAAAGATCACAATAGCCGCAATACATTAATAATACAGCATTAATCTTCAGTCTGGTGTCGCGATAGCCAACAATACATTGTGTGGGTCAAAATTATGCATTTTTCTTTTATGCCAAAAATCATTCTGATATTAAGATCATGTTCCTTGAGGATATTTTGTACAATTCCTACCGTAAATATATCAGAAATGTATAATTAGTAGTAATATGCATTGCTAAGCACTTAATTCGGAAAACTTTAAAGGAGATTTTCTCAATAATAAATTTTTTTGCACTCAGATTTCCAAATAGTACGGCTAAAATATTGTCCTCATTTTCCTAAAATGGACCCGTATAGGATTCTGTTCTGATATTCATGTGTTGTCCAATAAGATTCTTATCTGATTTATATACACACACAAAAAAAAAATTGTTGGTTTAAATTAAAAAAGGAACCTAGTTGCCTTCATTTTTTTGAGTTCATTGAAATAAAATAAAAATTAATACAATGAACATTTTTGAGATGCGACAACCTTTATTAAAATATTATTAAAAGATTTTGTGAGCATATTGGGTAATTGTGTGTGTTTTATTTGTGATGACACAGTTAAACATGCCAAATAGTGCTATTTTCATGATTTATCACATTTTTTATTTGGTTCAGATATTTGAATTTCTATTTATTAAACCAATTTCCTTCATTGTGTCAACTCAATTTTTTAATTTTAATAATCTTAAAAATGTGAGGCAACCAGGTTACTTTTTTAAGTTAAACCAATTTTTTTTTTACAGTGTAGGATTTTGTGGAAATTGTCTTATACAAAAATATCCTGTAGGATAATTTTTACAGGATTTTAATGGAATCCAGTTGGGTCTCTCTCTCCTTGAACACCTGTTCAATTTCTCATTAATGCAATTATCTAATCAGCCAATCACATGGCAGTTCTTCAGTGCATTTAGGGGTGTGGTCCTGGTCAAGACAATCTCCTGAACTCCAAACTGAATGTCAGAATGGGAAAGAAAGGTGATTTAAGCCGTTTTGAGCGTGGCATGGTTGTTGGTGCCAGACGGGCCGGTCTGAGTATTTCACAATCTGCTCAGTTACTGGGATTTACACACACAACCATTTCTAGAGTTTACAAAGAATGGTGTGAAAAGGGAAGAGCATCCAGTATGCAGCAGTCCTGTGGGAGAAAATGCCTTGTTGATGCTCGAGGTCAGAGGAGAATGGGCCGACTGATTCAAGCTGATAGAAGAGCAACTTTGACTGAAATAACCACTCGTTACAACCGAGGTGTGCAGCAAAGCATTTGTGAAGCCACAACACACACAACCTTGAGGCGGATGGGCTACACCAGCAGAAGACCCCACCGGGTACCACTCATCTCCACTACAAATAGGAAAAAGAGGCGACAATTTGCACAAGCTCACCAAAATTGGCCAGTTGAAGACTGGAGAAATGTTGCCTGGTCTGATGAGTCTCGATTTCTGCTGAGACATTCAGATTGTAGAGTCAGAATTTGGCGTAAACAGAATGAGAACATGGACCCATCATGCCTTGTTCCCACTGTGCAGGCTGGTGGTGGTGGTGTAATGGTGTGGGGGTGTTTTCTTGGCACACTTTAGGCCCCTTAGTGCCAATTGGGCATCGTTTAAATGCCACGGCCTACCTGAGCATTGTTTCTGACCATGTCCATCCCTTTATGACCACCATGTCCCCATCCTCTGATGGCTACTTCCAGCAGGATAATGCACCATGTCACAAAGCTCCAATCATTTCAAATTGGTTTCTTGAACATGACAATGAGTTGACTGAACTAAAATGGCCGCCACAGTCACCAGATCTCAACCATGTTGTTTCTCCAGGTCGTGTGTATTACTTTAACCACATCACTAACGCCAGCCAATGGGAGCGTCCGAGTGGATCGGGCGCGGATGGGATGGGCGAGGCGGAGAAGGTTCGCTGCTCACACCTGCTGGTCAAACACACTCAGTCCCGCAGGCCTTCATCCTGGAGAGAGGAAAACATCACACGGAGCAAAGACGAGGCTCTGCAGCTCATCCACAGTAAGCCACACACACACACACACACACACACACACACACACACACACACACACACACACACACACACACACACACACACACACAATGAGGCTGTTTTAAGGTTCCCAGTTTAGCTGTGGCGTCTCCTACAAACAGGTTTAGGTTACTACAAACCCAGTCTGCTGTGATTGGTCTGATTTAGAATTGGTTTGAATTCATGAACATGTTGGCATTTCCATCCAGTGCTTTTTTATTGTGATATCCCAAAATGTGCATAAAAATGGAAGAAACAATTGCACTTCTGTATTAACATCTGTGTGTGTGTGTGTGTGTGTGTGATAGAGTACATTGAACAGATTAAATCCGGAGAGGAGGAGTTTGAGAGTTTGGCGTCTCAGTTCAGCGACTGCAGCTCGGCGAGGAATGGCGGAGATCTGGGCATGTTCGGCAGAGGTGAGATTACAGATCCACAATCAGTGTTATCCAACGCGAATGAGACGTCGGCTTCACGAGGGTGTGTGTGTGTGTGTGTGAAATATCAGGACTAGGGATGGGAATTTTTGTCAATTTCTCATTTCGATTATAGGTCGAAATAGGTCTCAAAAACGAGTACTGGATTAATAGTAGGGCGGGGCTTGTGTGTGTAGGGGGGTGGGGCTTGTGTGTGTGCGCAGAGGGGCGGGGCTTGTGTGTGTGTGTAGGGGGGGCGTGGCATCTCCATCATGGAGATATGAAACTATTTTAAGACTGTTACGAAAATTAATGTTGACATACAAACATGAGATGTCTATGAAAACAAACATATGACTATAGATTATGATGCATAAATGTCTTTGCAAAAGAAACAAAATAACCATTGTATTTGAGCTGAAACAGTAAATACACCACCCTGCAGAGCAAATGAATAAGCTCCAAACGCATCCTATATGAGATTAATCAGATATACACCTATTACAACTTACACCCGCACTGAAGGACTCAAATGCAGACATGAACTAGGCCACGCTAGTATTTCACGGGCTAGAAAGGGAAACTCATTTTTAATGCACTCTTTCCTTAACAACAGCGCTGCACATATCAATGTCAGGGCGATCAGAGTTTTCATGACCGATTGTCGCTGTCACTTTCATATACTCCACCACTGTTGCCCATCCCATATGAGGACTCAAATGTGTATAATGCCATGGGTATGACACAGGTATTACAGGAGAGGGTGAAATATGAGGACATTACCCATATCCCCACTTTACAAAAGGCTTATAAATCATATATCTGTGTGTGTGTGTGTCAGGTCAAATGCAGAAGCCGTTTGAAGACGTGTCATTCGCGCTGAAGGTTGGAGACATGAGCGGCCCCGTGTTCACGGACTCCGGAGTTCACATCATCCTGAGGACCGGATAACCGCCTGGATACACACACACACTCACACACTCACACACACACACACCTCTCCCAGGATTCCTCATCTTAATCTGTCTGCCTGAAAGCCCAAAGCTGCACGTTTAACCCCTCCGGTGTGTTCCCGATGGCTCTCGATCTTCATCCGCATGATCTCGGCTCTAGAGTCTCACATGTCCAAACAATGACCAATAAATCTGACCATGTCACTTAACAAAGGGCTCCTGTTTTATTTCAAAGCATGAACATGATCTTTTTATTAATAAAGCCGGGTTTCCCAAACCGAGGTCCAATCACTTTAAGGTAATCTTTTAGTCTGAATAGATGGTTTTTAACATAAATACATTATGAATGTTTTATCAGTATTATCAGAAGGACACATAAAGTGCACCGGTGACCGAAAAGCTCAAAATATCATTTTAAGAGACACTTTCTGACATGTGCACATGTTTTGTGTCCTTCAGGGGCTTCTTTCTGATGCAGTTTTACACCAAAATGCATTATTACAGTCCAAAATGGCCATTGATGGGTTATCCAGGAATGACCTTAGAGAAAGCTCAATTCTTTCAGTCATAAAAATGTAAATAAGCTCAGTATTAAATCACTATATTTGTAGATTTCAATGAAAACATCAACACAGTTATGCCCACACAGATTTGAAATTATTTTAGTCATATTTTTTACATGTTTGTCATATTTCTGCATTCAGATGTTAACCTGGAATTACATTTTGGGACTTTTGGGCTCAATCGTTCCTCAAAGATGAATGTTAATAACTCACATGAGTAATGTAGTGTTTTAAAAAAATATCAGGACAATCATCTTCTATGTCTTTAAAAACGGCTGACATTAATGTCCAGCACTCTTTAAAATTTACAAAACATAATGCAGACACCAGACCAGTTACATATTTTTTTAGGTATTTATTTGTTTCCCTGTGTTTTAAACAATGGCCTCGAGGTGGTGCTCTAGGCTCTAGATGAGTTTTTCTTGATTGATTTTCCCTGAAGAGATCCACATTGTTGAAAAGGTAAGTGACGCACTTTAATTGCGTTTTACACATGGATCCATTGGAGCCGTTTGGTCAACCTGTCAGAAATAAGGTTTAAATCCATCAGCGTGAAGATTAAACGCGTCTGAAATACCACCTCATGTTATGACCGTTTGAGGTATTTTCTTTCTTTGACGTGTAACTGAGTAATCATCTAGCAATATGTGTATTTATAAATGAATCAATGTAACCTGAAAGTTTCTCTGGGGGACCATAAATAGTTCTTCAATGGCATTGTTGTAAACTTGATTTAAGTATTTGATTATATCACAAATTGGATAACGTTAGTGTACCTTAAAGGAACACACCACTTTTTTTTTTTTTGAAAATATGCTCATTTCCCAGGTCCCTCAGAGTTAAACAGTTGAGTTTTACCGTTTTTGAATCCATTCAGCCGATCTCTGTATCTGTTGGTAGCACTTTTAGCATAGCTTAGCATAACAACTCAACTGTTTAACTCTTGGAAAACGGACTTGGAAAATGAGCATATTTTCAAAAAAAAAAAAAAAGTGTTCCTTTAACAACCGATGGTGTGTTGGACAGTTTGTCTGTAAAAACAAAAGGATTGAGTCAAGAACAGCTGTTCATCATTTACATTGCTTTTGCAAATTCTTTCTTGGTTGCTTTCCCTCGTTGTTTTGCATAATTCCCAGTCATCCATCTTCACTGCAGTTTCCTTCCAATCCCAGAATCTTTAAGACATTTTTATCCCAAAGGAGGTGTACTTCCTGCTATTACCTCTCCATATTGAGCCAAAAAAGGCATGAAGGCATTGCTGGCAAGCTGTTTCAAACCAGTTGACGAATCTGGATATGATGGTATTAAATGTTGGACTGAACAGCCTTTGCCTATGAACAACTCTCTAACAGTCTTGACCTCGCGTAGGGTCCGATATAGTCTTGACATCAAGACTGTTGTTATTTGTCTTGTATACAGTGATGACCAATAAGACAATTGATCTAGAACAGGTCCTTCTGGATGTCAAAGGACACTCACTCTTCTTTTTGAGGGTGTAACTTCTCTCTCGCTATTGGCGTCAAAGGCAATCATGATCTGTTCATTTGAGAGACTTGACAGGGCTGAACATTGTAACAACAGTTCAACCAATGGCGTGGATTTGGGGAACCAATGGCAGATTGGAAGTGTGTTTGAAACCAGGCTTTATTTGATACATTCTATTTGGTGGCATGGAAAAAAATGCATGTTTTCAGAACCCCTCTGTTAGTAACCCTCTTCCTCACTCTTGGCATACTGAAAATAACCTTCTTACTATCCTTTTATGTACCCAACAATGACTTATGTTGGAAAATACTGCTGTGTGGTCTGTTTTAGTTGCAACAAGTCTCACCTTATCAGCCATGACAGAACATCATGCCCTAGCTAGACACGCTGACCTTGATACATACTAGCCATGTCACTAAGAAGTCGACAAAACAATACTTCAAACTAAGTTTTGATTAATTCATACAAAAGGTCAGGAGAGTAGGATAGAAATACAGCTCATGAAAATTGTATTTTCAATTTTAAACTTTATTGCCATGTGTACAGGAAACAGTCATCACACGGTATAATTCAATTCTTATTCTGCAAATCTGACCTCCAAAGCAAGTTTTGTTCAATAAATACAGCAGCAGATGTTGAATATCTTCTGTCTTCTTGCCACCAAATCAGTAATTCAGAAAATTAAGTGTGTAAGAATTACAGATTCTGATCACCTGAAGTTCTCTTATGATTATACATGTAACATTCTGTGTAAATGAAAGTGATATGGTGTGATATTTCATGTGTGAGTAATTTGAGTGTTTCCATGTCTTTAGGCCACAGGCCTGTTTGGGTCAGAGTCAGTCTGTTGATCTGAGATCTATTACTGGGGTTTTGTTCATTTGGTTTGGCCATTTATGGAAAGCTGGTTAAAAAAAACAATTGAGATTGATTTTAAAGGTGCCCTAGAATGAAAAATTGAAGTAACCTTGCCATGGTGAAATAATAAGAGTTCAGTCCATGGACATCACATACTGTGAGTCTCAAACACCATTGCCTCCTACT
Organism: Pseudorasbora parva; assembly: GCF_024679245.1. Taxonomy (NCBI): domain Eukaryota; kingdom Metazoa; phylum Chordata; class Actinopteri; order Cypriniformes; family Gobionidae; genus Pseudorasbora; species Pseudorasbora parva. Next base: position 1,776,163 of record NC_090175.1, on the reverse strand, counting down.
TCTTATGTAAATCTCGTGAATCAAAAACACCACGAAAAAAAAAAAAAATGCTTCTTAACATAAACCCAACCGTGACGCAAGCTTTGGGGATCATTTATATGCACGCCCCCAACATTTGCATCTGTCCAAACATGTTCATTGTCAGGCGGAACTGACGGAGCCGAATCATCGGGACTGCAGATAAACATTTGGATATTTGGACACACAGACATCAAGAATCAGCATATGGATCTCAACAATGGTGACATGTTTATATGTCACAATGCATTCTGGGAGCCACCCAATTATAAAACACATTGGTTCCCAGCATGCATTTCAGCATGAACCATGTCACCATTGTTGAGAATCATATGTTGATTCTTGATGTCTGGCTAAAATAGTTGGTTCTGTAATTTTGAAAAACAAAAACAAAAATCTAAATTCAAAATCTGACCTGTGGCAAAAAAATATATATATATACACACACACTAAATACACACATTTGGTCACTGATAAGATTAGTTAATCATTCTATTTCATTATGAAAACTATATGAACTGATTTCTGGATTCCATTGTACCTAAGTAAGTGTAGAAAACACTGTTAGCAACACCGCTCTTCAAAAAGCCAAGAGTCAAACTGCCCAACTAAAGGAAACACTGATCAGCATAATGGTGACCAAACATTTTCAATAAACCATCAACATCTAAACCTGTTAATTCTTAATGCGAGCTTATGTAGACGAACAGTATGACAGGAATAACTGTGAAGCAGTTTAATCCTCTGATGAGATCTTCAGAGATTTAATGTCTTCTTTTATCTTCAGTTGATTTCATCTAAGGCTGTGGCTGAAGTCAGTTGTAGTTCTTGTGTTTCTCTGTCCTTCAGTGACTCTGCTCATTATCATCAGGTGTTCATCACTAATGGTTCAATCACCCCTTAATTCATCGCTTAATTATCTCATTAACTTTAACACCGCTTCAGTGTTATTTTAACTCTCTGTGGAGTGGGACCAAATACACTATGAGTAGTGTTGATTTAACACTGGGGATTTTGCTGTGTATCAGAGAACAATTTAACATATTGTTTCAACTCATTCTAGGGCACCTTTAAGAGTTTTTGTGATTAAGTGGACTTCTGTGCATTCCGATGTTATAAAATCATTACTGGGAATCAGAACTTGGAATTTCCATGCTTTCCCATATGGGATGATCCTTAAAGTTGTGAAACGAGATTGTTCCCCACATTGCTTTAAATGGACTTTGACATGGAGGAGGATACACTGGACAGATATTTAAAGCAGAGTGTGACATTCAATCAGTTAGTTACTGGTTTGCTCTCCAAAGAGTTATCTGGACATTCAGAAGGTTATATTATTTTATTAAACAGTAAATAATTGTTTTATTTCTGTGGCGCGGCAGAGGATTGCAGCGGGTTCACGAATTCCCATCTATTCCGTCACGAGAGAGGCCAGGTGGCCTTCATCATCTCCCTTCTCTCAGGCCGAGCACTACAATGGGCACAATCATTGTGGGAGTCTAATGCCCCCGTCACCGGGTCGGTCTCTGCTTACTGTACACATCTTAAAGAAGTCTTCGGTCAACAAGCTGCTGAATTATCCGTACATGACCAACTCTTCACGATCTGTCAGGGTTGGTGTCGTAGAAGAAGGAAGAGTGCAACACAGGAGATGAGGGTTCAACACCGACTTTACTTCAAACATCATCCATACACAACAAACAACAACCGACAAAGGACAGAACAGAATGTGGAGTATAAATACACAAGGTAATGGAGGGCACTAGTTAGACACAGGTGGGGATGATAACCTAATCAGTGACAAATGAGCACAGGTGAAGACAGAACGGAACATAATTGCGACAATCTGTAGCTTTATAGAATCTATAGTTTAACAAAAGCCCTGGAGCTGTGTTTTGATGCTTTGCATCATCAAACAGGCTTTTGCTGTTCTCCTGAGATCTCCTACAAGATGGCTGAGCTCCATCGGTTTCCGAGTCATAGGATGGAGGACGGAGGAGCGAGGAAACGAGGAGGGATATTGAGAAGCAATGTAAGCCTATTCTCTGATCCACACTCCGGAGCAGATGGGGGCGGTAATGCACCAATAAGCTGGATGCCAACCGCCGTAAAAACTCGAAGAAGAAATGAGCCTAGTTTCAGCAGGAGCAGGGAAGGACATGCTGTCATGGCTACTATTGCTCCTCAATTTGAGTTGTTTTGAAGGCACTTTCGGTATGTAGATGTTGCTAAATAGTTTCTATGCTTATTTACTTTAAATTGTTATATCTTATATGCTAAATCTAGATTTCTTCATTTCGTGAATTGTATGACCGATTTATGATATGGTTGATGCTGGCTATGTGATGTAAAAAGCCTTTATTGTGTTATGTCAATATGTAGGCGTTGTAAACTTATAGTAGAATTCTGTATTTCTACAGCTTTATGGTATTCCTTGGACAACAGTAAAACTTGAAAATAAGTCCCTGTGTCTGTTGTCTTTAGCCCTATTCGGACTGGATTAGTTTAACATGGGGACATGGGGGTAAAGTCATTTTACCTCAGGACGTCTGTAATATTAATGGCCAATTCGCACGGGATAAGACATCTCGGTAAAACTAGCAGAAGTGGGGGGAGTAACTCGCTTTACGCGCACCTCCTTGACATCATGTGCGTATGACGTTACCGTTATAACGTGAGCAAACACACAACCTGAGCGCCAGTCTGAACTCCGTCTCCAATATATGTGTGTGTTTTAATGAACAGTTAGGTCCAGTCTAACGATTCTGATTGGATTATGTTGGTAATAGACACTTTCCTAGAGCTAAAATGTGTTGTGCCTCTAATAAGTGCTTTTGATCTTCTTTTTGCTTTAAATGATATGCGGAAAATACTGGACATTTTCCACAGATTTGTCCCACCACCTACAACGCAACCGAATGCTTCAAGCGCCTCCAAGGTCGCAAAATGTGCTCTTTTTTAACTTTTAAACAGGAAATGACGGAAATTTACCATACATTTTTACAGCAGGTCTATTCGAACGGGATTAGTATTACCTGAGGTCATTTTTCCGGACCTTTTTACAGAAGGTAAAAGTCTCGGTAATCTTTACTGACATTGTCCGTAATGATTACCGAGATGGCACATTCGGACAGGACTAAAATCACAGAGAACCTCTGGTAATAATTACTTTACCCCCACGTCCCCATGTTAAACTAATCCAGTCCGAATAGGGCTTTTGGGAGGCATTATATATAAGGAAGGCGTTTGAGCTAAAGGGCAGAACACTTAATTATGCAACATATGTTCTATGTGAATTAAAGTTATTTGATATCTCATGTTGGTTTTCATTTGAGTGTTTCAGTGGTCTTATTTTTTTACAGTATCATAACAGTACAGTTTTTACAATCATAAAAGTACTCTGCTTCATAGGAACAGGGACTCACTGTACCTTATCATTATGGATGTCCTAAAAGTGAAAACAGCATCAGGAGGGTTTTTCCAAGATTGACAAACTTTAGAATAGAATAGAAATCTTTATTGTCCACACATGTGGAAAAGTCTTCAGTCTCACAAGAAACATATAAAGACCACAATAAACTACAACAAAACATACCTAGAATACAAAAATTACATGCTCCATGCATTACAAACACAATAAATATATAAACATATTACACCAAGACCATAAATATAACTAGGAATTTTACCAAAAATAAACAACCTTAATTTCATAATACACACAGACATAAGTAAATTACTTAAAACTTAATGGCATGGCTTTAACAATAACATAAAATTTGGTGTTTGTCACCAAAGACTGAAGAACACAAATGTTGAGTTGCTGTTTTAGTCTGAGCATTCAGAAGTTCTTACAATTTTAAGCAATTTTTCAAATTGAAACCTTTTTGTTGTGAATATACTGAGGAAAGATTGAGAAGATGACAGTAAGTTCATTGGTTTCCTTCAGTATGTCAACCACATTTTGAAAGAAGGTTTCACCTTCTTTTCACTGTTATGTTCAGTCATTTCTCTCTCATAAAGATGGTGTTGTTGGCGGCTCTTCTCCCTTTTTTTCTGGGCAGTGACTGTAAATTCAGGCCTTTCGACTTTTCTGACCTCTACAAAGCAGGAGAAAAGCTCAGTTGGAATTACTCCATCTATCCAGCAGGAGACGTTCCTCTCTGGGTTTTCTGTCACATGGTCTCAGATGGGAAAGATGAAGACAACGGAGGATGGACGGTACGAATGTGACTTTAGATCATTAAACACACCTCAGAACACACATTATGGACGGCAGTGTGAATTTCTATCGGGATGGGAAGAGTACAAGAGAGGATTCGGGAATGTGGAGAGCGAATGCTGGGTGGGTAAGACGCACTATATTGCCGTTAGTATTGGGACCTCCCTCCAAATCCCTGAGTTCAGGTGTTCGATCTCTTCATGGCCACAGGTGTATAACTCCAGCTCTAGGCCTGCAGACGCTTCTACACACATTAGTGAAAGAATGGGTCGCTCTCAGGAGCTCAGTGAACTCAAGCGTGGGGCCGTGATAGGCTGACACCTGTGCAATAAGTCCATTCCTGACATTTCCTCACTACTAAATATTCCACGCTCAACTGTTAGTGAGTGTCCAGCATGGCACACACACTCAAGGTTTAGGAGCGTGTTTATGGGGATTTTTGTCCATTCTTCTAGAAGCTCATTTGTGAGGTCAGGCACTGATGTTGGACGAGAAGGCCTGGCTCTCAGTCTCCGCTCTAATTCATCCCAAAGCTGTTCTATCGGGTTGAGCTCAGGACTCTGTGCAAGCCAGTTATAGCTCATAAAAATCATATATAAATCATAAACAGTCATATGTATCAATATCGTTTTGATTGTTTTATAGTAATAAAAATAATTTTGTTCAGTTAGAAAACAGACGCTATAATTAAAAACTGAACTGAGTACAGACCAATGGCTTGAGTCAGATTGCATTCATCACAACTGAGAAGCTGACAATATACAGCGGAAGATTCAGTTTCAAAACTAAATGTAAAAGCGCCTATTTAAGCGAGCTTGTCATTGTACTGTTATGTTGTTGTGTTTTTCATTTAGAATAATATTAATATTAAACACACCATTCAAGCAATTTGCTCCCAAATTAGTACTCATTCTAAAGTGAAAATATAATCCGTGTGGAAATTCATAACGGTGCGCATTGCGAACGCAGCCTCCATTCTTTGTGAAAGATAAAGAGAAATGCGCACAGGAAACAAAAACCTTGCAAAAAACATAAACAATCCGCCTAATCCTGGCCAAATCACAGATGCAGATTCGCAAGGGACTAATATTATCACAGGATCTCGGTGTTTGGCGAAATATGGTAGGTATTTTATGGGGAATTTTTACTTTACAAACTACAGACATGGCTGATTCGCATGGGATTAAGATCACAGACATTCCCTGAAATTATTACAAATCCCCAGAGGTCCCCAGATCACACTTATCCCGAGCAAATAGGGCTTAAGACTGGCAATACTTCGCAAAGTTTGTTTGGTCATGCCACGCTTAAAATGGCTGCCAAACAGGAAGTGACTGTTGAGTGAGCAGAGGCACTGGCACACAATCAGAATTCAGGAGAAGGTTCCCTCTGCCGACGTGGCATTACATAAATTCAGATTAGATCACAAATAAATTACACTTTACCATATATTCACATAGAAAACACATTTCACATTTTAATAATTTTTCACAATATTAGTGTATTTTAATAAAATGCCCCAGATAGCAGACAAACAGTGAATCAGCGTTGAATCAATGTTAATGCATCAACTAAAATATCATTGAATCAATGTTGAGATTTTTCATCAGGTTTGCACCCTGAAATAATGTTATTTCAACGATGAAAAATAGATCAAGATGGGCTTAAAATCAATAGTTTTCCAACTAAAATTAAACCACTTATTTAAGTGAATCAATGTTGAATCAATGTTAATGCATTAATCAAAATATCATTGAATCAATATTGAAATATAACATTGATTTTTCATCAGGTTTGCACCCTGAAATAATTTTATTTCATTTTAGTGTAGACTTTAAAGGACCTGCAGACACACAATGAATGAAAAAGCAAAGTGACTATATCCGGTGTTTTGTCTAATAATATTATTGTATTTAATAGTAAATAAATAAAGTGTGAAAATGAAACAAGTAAATGAATGACCAAATAGCTAAATTAAGAAAATAAAAGAGGAGCTGTATAGGCTACATGGTGGTTTGGAAGAGATTTTTTTTTTCATTTACAACACGAACTGGAGGCACAACTGTTTACTAAATTTCTGTAGTTTGATATAGCTGCCTAAAGAACTTAAAGATCTCACTCTTTTCTTTTTTCTTGCTGCATTAAAGATTAAACTGTAATGATGTAAATGTGATCTGCTCTCGTGATGATATCTCACAGCTGAAGCAGAGCTGAGCTGATTGTATTTCCCCTCAGCGCTAACAGGTCAATCAGTTCCAGCTCTGCTTCAGCTGTGAGATACTCTCACGAGTGGCCAACACAATCACTGACAAGCCAGAAATTCATCTAACCTTCCGATCGCCTCTCGTTTATACACTGGAGGAATATAGGATGATTCAAAATGATTCATCTGTGTGTGCAACGAGTAAGATACGTTTGTGGATCCGCGCCGCGCATTCATTGACTTTGTGAGTCGATCCTATATGGTCTCAAAATCCAAATGAATCAAATAGGATCGACTCACAAGTCAATGAATACATGTGCAGCACCGTTTCCACAAATGCACATTTTACTCGTTGCACGCACAGATTAATCATCTTAATAATAAAATCATCTCATAAAATAGATGAACACCTCACAACAAACGACGCACGACAAAAAAAAAAAAAAAAAAAAAAAAAGAGTTGCAAGAGTCAGAATTCGGACGCAATTCACAGTGTATATGCCAATCTTAAGAAAAAAAAATGAATACAAATATGATATGGTTTGGTGAAAAACAAACTGAAACTCAATGTATTAAGATTATCCTGGCCGTTGGTTGTGTAACTTACGAGGGCGCTCATGTGACTATTATTAACATTGCAGTTCACTCTAACTCGCTCAGGAGAAGCACACAAGTTGTAAAACATAAAGATGAATAAAAACACTAAATTAAAATTGAGATGAATTTTATAATTATATTTTTGTAGGCCACTTACCTCTAAAAAACACGGTCGTTGTCCAGTGTCTCTTTTTCGCGACTGAAGTCTGTTCAGCTGCGCTTGCTTTGATCTGATTGGTGGATGTCTTAAAGGTGCATTACCGCCACCTGCTGGATTGGATTGTGGCGCATTCGAAAGGGACACATATTCTAAATTCTTCATTAACTCTGTATTCTTTAGATCTTTAATGAAATGCATGTACATTCTACATGGTTTAAATAATAATAATAGGCTACATTTTTATTTATTTAAAACTGATAGACTAAATTTATGGTAGAAGTTCTTTGTTTTTTTATTTGTTTTTTACATTTTTTATTATAATAACATGAAACACAGAATGACAACATTACATGCCAGTAAGCAGGAAAATAATATACCTTTTAAAAAGATTCATAGTTTTTACAGCTTTCTTATTGGAAGAGTCAGAAATCAAACACGCATACAATTTTAACTCTTCCAGAAAAATTTAAAGAAAGAAAATTTACATTTATGTATTCTTTGTGAATCCACATACTCGTTGGTGTACTCATCGTATCCTTTGAGGATAATAAATGTGCTCACATTCACACAAATGTAGCCAATTGATTTGGACTTGCCTTAACATGTTGAATAATGTGACAGATAGATTGACCGTAAGCCTCACCGGTGGAGAATTAAGATGACCAAACATCAGCATTGATTCAATGTTTGTCTTTTCAACACTGAAAAGCATGGAATTATCAACATTGATCCAATATTATTTAGCAGTGAATTTTCAACATTGGTCCAGTATGGTGTTAGCATTGAATTTTCAACATTGATCCAATATTACTTAGCATTGAAATTTCAACCTCAACCAAAATGATGATTCTGATGGAATTTCAACATTGAATCAATGTCACCATGCTATCTGGGGCAACCTTGGTTAGCAGAAGTTTCTTTAAAAATTTAGAAAATCTTACAGATTAAAAACTTTTTAACGGCAGTATATATTCTTACATGATTTTCCAAGTTACACAGTTAACAGAGAAAAGGAAACCCTTAGTTTGATTATTTTATAGTTTTTCTTCTTCTGAGAAACACTGTAATGTTTCTTCAAAGGACTACGACACACGTCTGATCTTCATGATGATGGATTTCATACCGACAGCGTGACTGTTCTTCCAGGTGTACCAAACATTTCCAATGCCCATATGGGTGGGATCTTCTCCCCATAAATACACACCGTTGGGGTTTGTACTGGGACAGGCTGCGTACCAAAATGCCCCGAGATACTGTTTGGCACAGTTTGTCCCATAGGTGTCTTGGTCTTTGTCAAAGGTGGAGAACTTCATACCATTATGGCCAGATAAAGAGTCGCCTGCAAAGAAGAAGAGCATCATTGAGGACATCAGGTGCACATTTGCTCAACTGAGTGTTTTTTGTATTTGTTTTTTACAATGTGGTTGAAAGTGTCGTACCTGCTCCTCCATCAGTGAACCCTGAAACTTGCAGTCTATACCCGTCAGTTTCAGGACCCACACGGAAGGTCGAGTACTGAGCAAAACCTTTCCTTCCAGTGAAGTCCTCCAGATCCACTCTTAGTGTGTAATTCCTGTTGCGTGTCAGCTGGTACATGTTCTCCAGCCCTATTCACACACACACACACACACACACACACACACACACACACACACACACACACACACAACACAACACAACACAACACAACACAACACAACACACACACACACACAAAGAACATGTTCAACCAAACACATGATCATCCACACAAACAGACACACACTGTGAGATCTTACCCATCCAGTATTCGCTCTGCACATTCCCAAATCCTCTCTTGTACTTATTCCACGGCTGATAGAAATTCACACTGCCGTCCATTCTCCTCTGAATCACCTGTGATGGGTTTATATAGAATATATGATTCATAATGTGTGTTCTGATGTGTGTTTAATGATCTAAAGTCAGATTCATACCGTCCATCCTCCGTTGTCTCCCTCATTCAACGGGTCATAGAAATTCATATTGCCGTCCATTCTCCTCTGAATCACCTGTGATGGGTTTATATAGAATATATGATTCATAATGTGTGTTCTGCTGTGTGTTTAATGATCTAAAGTCAGATTCATACCGTCCATCCTCTGTTGATCATGTGACAGTAAACCCAGACAGGATTATCCCCTGCTGGATAGATGGAGTAAATCCCGCTGTCTGTTTCTCCTGAGTTGTAGAGGTTAGAACAGTCGAATGGCCTGAATGTACAGTCACTGACCAGAACAACAGAGAGAAGAGTCGCCAAAAACAGCATCAACTACACGAGACAGAGAGAGAGAAAGAGATGAACATCACTCTGAAAACCATCTCTAGAAATGTAGAGTTGTAGATGAACTTACTGCCATCTTCTCAGTCTCTTCTCAGTAAATCACAGCAGAGATGTGTTATATCTAGATTAAAATAATGAAACATGTTCATATAATGTCTGTTTTCTGAAAGTTGTATCGATGTCTGAATGCTCTGTGAGGTAAATGAAGAATTAAACAGTAACTCACCTTCTGTGTTGAGTCTTGTGTTGTTCAGTCTGACAGACACTCTTTATATAGGACAGATTCTCAGACTCCTCCTCTGTGTCACACAAGACATTTACTTTACAAACACACATTTTGGATGCAAATACAAAAGGCTTTTGTATCCTTGATGTAAGTTAAACCTGCAGTGATGGACACAACTGTGTTTTATATGTTCAGTAAATCTGACTGAATCTGGGGGATTTAGTTTATAGCTATAATTTGTAGTTTAGATTAATTCCATCATGATTCATTATCATTTTGGGTGTAAATGTAGTCTCTCTAAAAAGGTACTTTAGATGTCAGCTTTGCTGCTTGCAGCTATATTCTTCAAGCCATTACATACTTCACAAAAATCGGAGAAAAAAGTTATCGCTTGCAGGGCTGACGTCATTTTGTTCTCGACACATCATCCGAGCAGAACTTTTTTCTTGTAGATGTCTGATAACTATTGTGTGATTGCTCAGAAATGTTAAGTGGGCAGGGTTAATGTAGAGAAACATGTTCGGCACCTGCTTTTCCCATGAAGTGTGGAATGTCCTGGCCAGAACGAACTATGTTCTATGTCTTGTCACCTCAAGAAAACAAACTCATTTCTTTGTTCTTCTGGAGTATGTACCAAGCTTTCTTCTTTTCGAATGGAAGTTTATGGCAGCACATAGAAGCGTTTGGCCAAAGGTTGTGAAAATGGCACGTTGATAGAGTCTGAACATTGACCATAGCAAATTTGGAGTCTTTATCTCAAACCCTCTACTGCCACCAATGGGTCAGAAGCGCACTGATATTTATGTTAATGACTTTTGAACCATTGGACAAAATGTTTTTCTACAGATTTTGTCCAGTTTATCCAATTATGCTCATTTTCAGAACTGTGATTTCCAACTACTGGTCAAGGCTTTTTTTAACCCTCATTGGGTCTTTGGAGTCATTCGGAAACCATTTGATGTGTCCCTCATTAAAAAACATTGTTCCCTTCATAGTGACATGAGATTTTGTGACTTGTAACCGATCTAAAACACAAAATAAAACTGGGTGTGACTCGGTTGTTCTGAGGGTATGTACATTTTTATTTCTTTTTTAACTCTGGGTCTTCAGGGTCCAGACGGGCCTCGAATTGAAAATGACTGAGAAAGGCTGAGAATTAAGAGTTTTGTTTTGTTTTTATTAAAACAAATAAATAAGTCATACATCGGAAAATTCTCAGAGAAATGAAGGCCTGGTACTAGAGCACAAATGCAATGTGGAAACTTGCTCACTCAAACAAACACACACACACAGGTGTGACTGCAGATGACAGCATTTGTATAGATTTTGGCAAACAAAACCAGCCACAAAAGCAGATTTCAAGGGGTGAGACCGAACACACAAACACTTTTTGCATACACACACACACGTAACTCTTGTTCATTTCTGCTTATTGCTATTAGCTTTAAACAAAAAAGAAGAAAATAATTGATCCAACACAAAGCATTAGCCTTGCATATTCTTGATTTACTAAGTTATGCAGTCAACAATAAAGTAAACCGGTAAACCTTCATTTGATAGTTTTTTATTCTATGCAGCGTTTCTTCAAATGTCTAAGAAACCTGTTTGATCTTCATGCTGATGGATTTCATTCTGACAATCGAATTGTTCTTTCAGGTGTACCAAACTTCTCCAATGAAAAAAACTGGTGGGATCTTCTCCCTAGAAGTACACACCATTGGGGTTTGCATGGTGACAGGCTTTGTAGCAAAAATCCCCAAAATACAGTTTGGCACAGTTCTTCGTCTTGATCTTTGTCAAAGGTGGAGAAATTAAGCTTTAGGGTAGGTTCTGCAAGGAAGACTCAAAAGTTACATCACTTATTACCGTCAGATCTCACCTATCATGGTATAATACCAGCAGTAGAAAAGGTACTTACACATAGCTGAGTTTGCAGAAGCTGACGCAAACATGTACCTCCACCCTCCCCACCACCATCAGGATGGTCCCTGCCTATACCTCCAGAGGGTTGGCTGTGCCTCTGCGGTATTATACCATGCAGAGTCCATTACCCTCTAGACGTGAACTACAGACAGGACTTACACCAAATAACTCATAATATTATACTTGCTGGTCTGTCAATGAATTAATGCTTGTTACCTAATTTGGCCTGCCGCGTCTTTATGGTAGAACTTATTAGTGGTATCATTATGGTAGGCCAGAGAGTCGCCTACACTGTAAAACCTAACAGTGAAATTCACTAAATGAAATAAGTTCATTTAACTTAATGTTACCAAAAAAGTTAATTCAACTTAACAAATATGTGTGATGTTAACTCAAAAATGTATTATTGTAAGCAAACCTCAATCTAAATAAGTTACTAAAACTTTTTAACTCTAATGGTTTAAGTTACAGATATTTATTTAATCTAGTATTTTACATATATGGCCAATTAAATAACTACATTTACATTTATGCATTTGGCAGACGCTTTTATCCAAAGCAACTTACATTGTATTCAAGGTACACATTTTACATTTTTGTCAAGTCTTGCTTTCCCTGGGATTCGAACCCATGACCTTGGCGTTGCTAGCGCCATGCTCTACTCATTGAGCTACAGGAAAGACTAAAAGCTGATAAAATAAATAAATAAACAATAGTATATACATTAATCTACCTCATATTAAGCCTACAGTCTTACATTAAGCTCTTTTAAAGTCATTACATTTAGTCATGTCAAAGTATCATCCCAGTGAGTTTCCGAGGTAACAAAAACCGCACCATTTTCCCTCCTTCAGTCCAGTCACAGCAGGACGGCTCGCGCTACAGTCAAGAAAAACAAAAGGTAAGCGTTTCAAACTTATTTATTCATATTTCGCTCATGTTTGAACGTTTTCAGTGTTATTTTCGTAACTCTTTTATGTTTATCCGAAGATTAACCAGCTCAGTAATGTTGTGTGTAAAGTTAGCCAGCAAACAATCTAACATTAGGAGCAAATGCGCTATTGCACCAGTGTTATCAACGGTAATGTACACGTTTGGAGTTAATTATACTGTTTTACACTGCAGTTTGTCAGCGGGGAATTAAAAAATATATGTTTGTGCTTTCTCACAGTCGGACAGATAAACGCTGGCTTTTGAGACAGTTGGCCATCTTTCCATGTCTCTCGTCTCGTGCCACAGTGACGTTAACTAACTTACGTTAAAGCAAAAGGTAACGTTAATGCAAACTCACGCATTCCTTATATTACAACCGTTTTAAATGTATTGTTAATCGAATTCGAGTTTCCTCTATCATATGTGATGCTAGTTAATTTGACTAAAGCAGCTGAAGCTCCGGGGTGAACAAAGTGACTTGAGGAGCATTTTAGATCCTGTTTTGCTAACGTTAGATAAAATTTTAAACTGTTATTTGTTTCTCATGATCGTTTTCTCATTTGAAACTCACACTAACACATTGTTGCCATGCTTTTAAATCTTTTCAGAGCAAAGACGAAGGTGCAATGGCAGCAACGTGGCTACAATTCTATGAGTAAGTAAGTTAGAATTAACATTGAACAAATCAATGGAATTTTGTAACGTTACTGTGCAAAATGCAAATGATAACGTTATGAACAGTTACATAATGTTCATACAAATATAAGTTTGTTCTTCAATTTAAATTTTTGAATGAATTGCTATTTTTGCAAACGTAATTATGACCATAAATGTCTTTTAGCACAACTTGTAAGTCTTCTGAAGCAATATGATTTTTTTAAAAGGCTTAAAGTCCAAAGTCCAGTCTGTCTATCATTCAAAGTCATGTTGTATTGCTTCAGGAGAATACTGGTCAAGTCTTGAAAGTTGTTGTTATAGTTGGCTTTCCTAATATAAACAGAAACATTTCGTGTGTTATATTTTCACTGGCAGAAGAAGAAGTCTTGTCATGAATCATAAAGAAAACTACGATCCTGGCAGGTCTGTTACTATTTAAAAGGAAGAGTCAGGAGATGTTTTCAAGACACAAGGTAGGACACATGTCAAAACTACATTACATTTATTTAGCAACATGTTAACCTTTCAGCTGCCACCAGCATAAATGCATGGTGTGGTTACAGTGACTGATAGTTGATCATTCAAGTTGTCTTAAATGTATAGTCCACTTGCCAATACAAATTCAGTCATGATTCATAAATTACCAACCCTCATATTGTTCCAAACACATAAGAATTTTATTAATCTGTCCATTGAAAATCTAGTCTTCAAAACGTTTAATTTAGGCTTTCATTAGCATATACATTGAGCACAGCAAAAGCTTATTTGACACATAATAAACCAATCTCAGCTCAAGCTTAAAGGAATCGTTCACCCTGATTTACTCCCCCCCCAAGTCCTCCTTGGTGTAAATGACATTCTTCTTTCAGACGAATACAATCAGAGTTATATTAATACGTGTCCTGGCTCGTCCAAGCTTTATAATGGCAGTGAATGGCAGCCCAAAATTTGTAGCCCAAAAAAGTGCACCCATCCATTTTAAAAGTGCTCCACACGGCTCCGGGGGAATAATAAAGGCCTTCTGAATTAAATCGATAGGTTTGTGTAAGAAAAATATCCTCTCGTGATTCAAAACGCTTGTGCAACGCCCGACATCATCGTCACATCATTTATGTTTTTTACGCTGCGTCCGCCGTCAACGCCGTGGCTGTTATGCTTTTTTACGCTTTATCCAACGTCATTGTTGCGCCGGAAACTAGTTATTTTCTTATTTTATAACGAGTTAAATATGGATATTTTTCTTATATAAACCCATCGATTCACTTCGGAAGTACTTTATTAACCCTCCAGAGTCATGTGGATTACTTTTATAATGAATAGATGCACTTTTTTGGCTTCAAATTTTGGACAGCCATTTACTGCCATTATAATGCTTGGATTAACCAGGACATTTATTAATACCGCTCTGATTATATTAATCTGAAAGAAGAACGTAATTTACACCAAGGATGTCTTGCCATTATCCATTTAAAATTTGTTAATCAAATCTGTCTTGTTTCACTTTGTCTACACCGGATGTGAGCAGCGCGACAGGACAAAAGAGCCCCTTATAGTCCGTTATGTTGTCTACACTGGATGCGGCGTGATGTGAGCGACAAATCTTTGACAGTAAACTGTTGCCTCTTTCTATTTATGACATACTGACATGAAAAACAAATGTTTTGCAATGTGTGCATTATCGCTTGAATTCAATTCAATTCAATTCGTCATTCAATTCAAGGTCTAGAACATTCGGCTGATACACCCCTGAAAATGTTTTTCCCCCAATTAAACCTTGCTGACAAACAACTTAACATCTTTACAAAATTGAACTACAGGGTTTTAAATAAGCACACGCCCAATTAAATCAACAATAATCCGTTCCTTATAACAACGTTTTTTTTATTTATGAAAATTGAAATATGGTGTCTGCCCTGACAAGGGTTATTTTTATATGTGGTGACATACAAACTTTTTTTCCAATGCATATAGAAAAAGGAGCTTGACCAGGTGCAGAAGCCAACAGTCACCATCCTTACTGTCGAGGAGGAAGAGGGAACGTTACCTTTAAACCCACTGGATGCTTTGATTGTCTTTAAAGATGAGGTGGTGATGTCTGCCAAGTCTTCGGTCAGTGCAATACACTTAGAGTACATTAAAGATCATACAGTGCTTTTGCTTTTTGAGGAAACGTACCTTTTTACATAATTTTTTTTATTTTATATGTTTTGTTATTTAAATGTTATGACTTTTTTAAACATGTTTGTGCTGTTTTATTTGGTGAAAAAGTCTAATATTTTTTGTCTAGTTATATTTGTGAACATATGGCATACTGTATTTATGATGTAAATGTTATATTTCAATAAATTACTTAAAAATACCCTCCTGTTCTGTCTTCATTTTGTACCAATGTTAGCTTGTGCTTAGTCTTATGTAACTTAATCACTTTGAGTTTGATGAACTTAAACCATTTGCCGCAATCTGTTTCCTAAAACCATTTAAGTAACCATGTAGTTGTTAAGACTTAGTTAGATTTGTTACCTGAATTCAAACTGAATTAATAAAATTAACTTAAAATCTTTAAGTTCAGTTTACTCTTAATAATTGATCAACACAACACTAAAATATAAGTTTTAACACTTAAACAACACTAAAATATGAGTTAATTTAACTCAATGTATATGAGTTTTCAGTACTCATACTTAATGGTTTTAAAACTTAATTGGTTTGAAGCAATCGGTTTCCTCAAATGGTTTGAGTTACCGTAACTTGTTGGGTTTTACAGTGTACAGTGAAGAGAAGCATCAGTGAGGACATCAGGTGCACATTAACTCAACTGAATGTGATATTTTTAAAATTTAAATGAAAGTGTCCTACCTGCTTTTCCATCCTTGAACCCTGAAACGTGCAGTTTAAACCTGTCAGTTTCACAGTCAGAATCAGAGAGAGGTGGAGCCAGAGGGACAAAGGGAGGGAAGGCGTAGCCGGGGGGAGGGCAGGGCTGAAGGCCAAAAGCGAATGTCCGACCAAAGCGAAGCCAGAGGAACGAGCGAGCCCAGAAAAGCCATATGAGTAATGGTTTTCGGTGGAGCTGAGGGAAGCAGGATCAAGGGTGAAGCCGATGTGTTGACAGGCTGAGGCTGATCAATGGGCACATAGGCTGGATGAAAAGACAGGATCCTCTGTGCTGAGTAGAGCTGGTGGCCTGATGACATTATGCAGGTTATTCCTACTAATGGGAGCTGCAAAGGAGCAAGGACAGGAGCAGAGGCTGGGCTGAGGAATTGGCTGACGGTGGAGGTGGAAGAGGGAGGCTAGGTGAGTATTCTGAAGATACAGGGGCTGCAGGAGACACAGGAAACACAGGAGCTACTGGAGGCACTGGATTTTCAGAGAACACTGGAGATACAAGGGATGTTGGAGATACAGGGGGACTGGGTATAACCCTATATAGGAACCCGCCCAGACTCTAGAGTGTTACTATTCCTAACCTAATCAACATAACTATCCAAAGAACGGGACTCTAATGAAGTTTGTAGATGGGAAGGAAGGAGGCGGGAACCGGCGTACGTTCAACAAACTTTAATATACAAATAAATATACAAAACGAAAGTCAAACGCCCCTCACGGACGACTGCCCGCAAATACCCACAAGATAAAACCGTGGGCAGCCCCTCACGGACGACTGCCCACACAAACATAATAAAACTTAAACAAAACTTAACATAAAGTCCAGGCCTGGTCCTCTCTCGTCTTCCACTGCCTTCGCTCCTCCTTTTATGCTCCCGTCACTTGGCCGCGAGACGAGACCGCAGTGCGTCACGCAGCTGGCACTCATTACCACTCGTCACCGGCCCGCTCTCGCGGTCCCTCACCCCACAGGGACATTCTCAGTAATCTGGCTCTTTTGACTTACAATAAAGATAACAGGAACTGGCAGAAAACTCCTGATGGAAACTTTACTTAGCAGAGGAAAGAGTAATTAATCAGATATCATCACATTTACCTTAGATGCTAAATACAATGTACTCCACCTTGATTTTTCATGTTATGTTATGTCAGGAAGGAGAATCAGCCGATCTTAAACATATTCTTACATTTCTATTCCCACAGAATCAAGAAAAAGCTAACAAAAGCCAAATAAAATGAGAGGATTGTGCAATAATTGTAAACAAAAATAATCCATAGGGAGTCATGTTGATTCATCATAGATTAATGTTTGATTTTGATGTTTGTATTCCTGGAAGATCAGTTAACTGCAATGACCCAGAGCCCAACACATTGCACACATTGTTCTCCAGGACTTCTCTATACTTAAATTCGTTTTTTTTTTTTTCGGCTCAAGGAAGAGTTTCCCCGAGATACAATATTTTAAAATCCCAGTACACCTTGCATGTAATTAATGGAAGGAGTAAATGTTCAGGTATTTTGGAGTAAGATAAGAAAAGCAGAAACATGTTACGGTTTAATGTTCTGTTATAAAGGCGTTTAAACAGAATTAAACAGTCCTCTGTGGGTGTACATTTTTTGTAGCACTTTATATGGTAGATTTGCTTTATATTTTCATGTTTAACGCTGTAATACTGCTGCTTCAGTGTTGCTTTCAATTACACTTACAACTTCACTTTCTGCTTTCCAGTGTGATCATGTTTTTCCTCGCATCTCACCTCAACAGACTGAACGGAAGAAATGATCCGATTTACACCTTAAAATGCGCATGGAAGTCTGAAGGTGTTAACCAGCTTGAGCAAATATTTCTGGAAAGTTTGCTTTGACAAGCTGTTTTAAACCCCAAAAAGACTTTATTAAGCAGATTTAGTTTGAAATGGCATCATATCAGTTTGTTCTGTTTGTTCGAAAGCTTTTATCCAGTACAAATGGTGAAGTCGTGGGATGATACAATATGGGGAAAAACTATTAAGACATTTTATTAATCATTAATAGGACCCGGGAATTTCCATGCTTTCCCATTTTTGGATGATCCCTAAATTTGCAACAACAAAAAAGAGTTGCTTCAAACAGACTTTGACACGGAGGAGGAGCCTGATCATCAGATATTTAAAGGACAGATTGAATTGTCTGCAACTGGAAAACAATTGGTGAGTTACTGGTTTGTTCTCCAAAGCTTTGTATGGACATTCAGAAGGTTATATTACTTTATACAATATTTCTGAGCAAATAATTATTTTTATTTTTTTAAGAAACAAACTAAGAACAGATTGAGAAGATGGCAGTAAGTTCATCCGTTTCCTTTTTGTCAATCACATTCTTTGAGATTGTTTTCATCTAATTTCAGACTGATTTCACATCATTCTCTCTCTTGTGCAGATGTGGTCGTTGGTGTTGTTGGCAGCTCTTCTCCCTGTTTTATTGGGCTGTGAGTGTGGTCTTGATGTAGACAAGCCGGTCGACTGTTCTTCCCTTTATAAAGCAGGACAGAACCTCAGTGGGATTTACACCATCTATCCAGCAGGAGACGTTCCTGTCTGGGTTTACTGTCACATGGTCTCAGATGGGAAAGATGAAGACAACGGAGGATGGACGGTACGAGTGTGACTTTAGATCATTAAACACACATCAGAACACACATTATGAATCATATATTCTATATAAACCCATCACAGGTGATTCAGAGGAGAATGGACGGCAGTGTGAATTTCTATCAGCCGTGGAATAAGTACAAGAGAGGATTTGGGAATGTGCAGAGCGAATACTGGATGGGTAAGATCTCACAGTGTGTGTCTGTTTGTGTGGATGATCATGTGTTTGGTTGAACATGTTCTTCGTGTGTGTGTGTGTGTGTGTGTGTGTGTGTGTGTGTGTGTGTGTGTGTGTGTGTGTATGTGCGGCCTGGTAATCCCTACGTTATGGGGACAAAATGTCCCCAGAAAGATGGCAATATCCGAAATCCTTGTCCTTGTGGGGACATTTTTAGGTCCCCATGAGGAAAACATCTTATAAATCACACAAGGAGTTTTTTTGGAGAAAGTAAAAATGCAGAATGTTTCCTGTGATGGGTAGGTTTAGGGGCAGTGTGTGTGTGTGTGTGTGTGTGTGTGTGTGTGTGTGTGTGTGTGTGTGTGTGGGTAGGTTTAGGGGCAGGGGCAGTGTAGGGGGATAGGATGTACAGTTTGTACAATATGAAATCCATTACGCCTATGGAAAGTCCCCATAAAACATGGAAACGTGTGTGTGTGTGTGTGTGTGTGAACAGGACTGGAGAACATGTACCAACTGACACATAACAGGAAGTATATGCTGAGAGTGGATCTGGAGGACTTTGAAGGAAGGAAAGGTTTTGCTCAGTACTCGACCTTCTCTGTTGGTTGTGAATGTGCCGGATATCAGTTGCAAGTTTCAGGATTCACTGATGGAGGAGCAGGTTGGACATTTTTATTAATTCTCATGAAAACTCCTTCAAGTTGAGTTACTGTCCTCAATGATGCTCTTCCTCTCTGCAGGCGACTCTTTATCTGTCCATAACGATATGAAGTTCACCACCTTTGACAAAGACCAAGACCCCAATGAGAAGAACTGTGCCAAAGTGTATCTCGGGGCATTTTGGTACGCAGCCTGTCACTATACAAACCCCAACGGTGTGTATTTATGGGGAGAAGATGATACTCACTACGCCATTGGTGTTGTTTGGTCATCCTGGAATGGTTACGCTGTCAGTATGAAATCCATCAGCATGAAAATCAAACGTGTGTCTTAGAAACATTACAGTGCTCCTGAAGGGGAACCCACTGGACTATGTTTTTTTATTGTTTTTTTAACCTTATTTTACATTTTTCTTTCATCGTTTTACTGTGTAACTGAGCAAATGTGTGATTATCTCTCTTTGAAATGTACACTGATCAGGCATAACTTTATGAATATAAAAACATTTATTTTTAAATGCGCTAGTCTTTGTATCTGCACAAGATAAGAACAATAACAAAGAAACAAAGTACAAAGAAATGGTTTAATAAATATACAATTAAACAAAGATACAAATGAAATACAATGCTTTAATCTTAGGAAGGTCTACTAACATTACTCTTTGGGTAAGTAATATGGCCTACAAAAGACTAGAGTATATTTCTCTTCGCCTTTTTTGTGGTTTGATTCATATTAATAGCGCAATTGTCAGGGTTTATTAGATGCTGCCCCTTTAAAGAAGAAGAAGAAGAAGAAGTTTTATTTATATAGCGCCTTTCCGTAGCTCAAGGTCGCTTTACATTTCTCAAATACAGTACATTTAGACACTTACATATACATCTATATATATACACATCACACATGGGACATTAAAGACAGAATGTAGATCTCATAATACACATAATATTTTAGAATGTTTTATATAATATTTGAACTATTAACGCCCATTTAAGACATAAACTCTGTTTAAGTTAATACCCCTCCCAGCGGTAAGCTATTTGTTGTGTTTATTTGATGGTTTAGACTAGGGATGCACAATATTGGATTTTTGCCGATATCCGATATGTCGATATTTTTCAGCTCATTTTGGCCGATGCCGATGCCGATATATGTTTATTTTTTCCCTTTGTTTGGAAACAACACCATTTTGAGCAAAAAATATTTTTTTTCATTCTGGTTTCAGATTTCTGAGGTATCCTTACTAAAAGGATTCTTGTTGAAGATAAATAAATGTTAATAAAGTTCTTTTTATGATAAGAGTATATTAAAAGCTCTGAAAATAACAATAATAAAGTCAGTAATTTTTCCCCCCAGATGCAGCTGTAACCTAAATATTGTATTTTTGGATTTAACGTTTGTGCACATGAAGTGGGGGTGGCATGACATCCATTGATGCTGTCTTTTAATTCTACAATTATTGTAGAGCTCCTTGGATTATTTTTCATCATCCATTTCGTAAAATTTTATTACAGATTAATACACTGTATATAAAAGTATTTAATTTACAAGTGTCATGCTTGTGATTTATGACATCATTACTGATTTGTTTATTCAGAACAAGAAGTAACTTCAATTTATTTGTGTATTCTACTTTTCATTGTATTAGTGTAACAACAGCGCACCCACTACATGTATATATAGCGGTCTAGCTGGAGGGCACTAGGACCTGGAGGAGCTTCTGCTGCTGTGGAGGCTGCCGCACGCGCTAGAGAGTGGGACTGGGGAGACGCGATTGGGCTTGTTTTGGGCTAGTTTTGTTGTGAAAATGTGGCAAATCTGCTGCTGACGGTCACGTCCTTCTGTACTGCATTCAGAAATTCAAGGCAGCATTTAAAAACAGTCAATATCAATCACTGTAAATGCAATGTATTTTCTTGTTTTCACTTGAAGAATGACCGCAGTGCTGACATGGTCTTATCGCTGTAGCACTCCTTGCACACGTGAGTTATTGCAGGCACATATCAACACGTTATCATATCGGCAAGGCATATCGGCATAATGTTTTCATATCGACCCATGCCAATTTTTATATTTTAAGCATTTATCGGCCGATTCCGATGTCGTGCCGATAATATCGTGCATCCCTAGTTTAGACCAGGGGTATTCAATTAAAATTCTAAGAGGTCCGGTTAGAAAAAAATTCAGCAACCAAAGGTCCGTAACATCACAATGACTAACTTGTGTTATCATTCAGTGCCACAGCCTAGTAGTTGTATGAAAATAATATGTAAGTAGCCTAGTCAAGAGACGACTGTCAAATAAAACGAAAGTACAAATTTAATAATATTTCAACAATATTTATTGTCTGTTTATTTATTGAACTGTAGGGAAATAATAAGTACTCTAATAATAAATGATCAATTTAAATAAAATAAAGGCTGCATTTAAAATAAATTATAAATAAAACACAACAGAGAGCTTTTGAAAAATGTGCATCTCAAAATAAAGTGCTTAATTTGAGAAAAAATAATAAAAAAAGTATAGCTTGAGTTTCCCTTTTACTTTTTAGTTAACTCCCTTTCACATCTTAAGTTTAAACACATTTTAAAATAAACAATCTCAACACATTAACAATTGAACAGCTATAACACCTCCATTTCTCTTTCTTTCCCTTTTATATCCAACTTACACACTTTGTGTTGTTTAGTGAGAAAAGTGAGCCCTTGCTTGTCCTGCCAGGATTTTAAATCTGGGCTGGAATGGTGTCAGGGCCATTCTCAAACACATGTGTAGGTGCTCATTGGTGAGCCTGGATCGATATTTGCTTTTAATAATGTTCATTGTGGAGAAAGCTGCCTCACAATTGTATGTGGAGCCAAACATGGTAAAGATGTACAAGGCTACTTTCCTGAGACCTGGGAAAGCGGTCTCTGAGACCATTTGAAGCCAGAAAGTGGCAGGATCAGTTTTTCCAAAATGCTCTTTCAAGGCCACATCTGCTTGGAGATCGACCAGTTGCATCTGGAGAGGCCCAGCATTTTCCCACTTGAAGAGCAGTGTGACTTCCTTCGAGAACTCCCTGACATCTGTGATGAGGAATGGGTTCTGAATGTCAACAAAGTCAACAAAAGAAGACACATCTCTCTCACCCTGAATCCGTTCCTTCACAGTTGGAAAGTGTGCACAGTCTGCCAGCAGGTCTTCCCTAAACAACACAAGTTTCCTCTGAAAGGAGCGGACAGCTGTCATCAGATCACAAACTGAATTGTCCTTGCCCTGTAACTTTAAATCCAGTTCATTGAGGTGTGAAGTGATATCAACCAAAAAAGCTACAATATCCATCTTCTTGTCATCCTCCAAAAAGAGAGAAAATGTTGTTGCCTTCTGGCTCTTCAGCTGTGCCAAGCAAGCTGCGATTTCCCCTCGGATGGACCAAAAGCGCTCCAACACCCTACCTTTGCTGAGCCATCTTACATTGTTGTGTAGCAGAAGGTCATCAGCATTTGCATCAACTTCTCTGAGGAATTCCCTGAGCATGCGATGCTGATGGGAAGAGGAAGCTCTGAGAAAGTTTATCATACTCATCATTGTGTTCATCACCTCAGCATACTCGTCTGACAGGGTGGAGCACAGGACTGACTGATGAATTATGCAATGGTAAGAGATGAGTTGTGGATTGTCATCTTTCATTCTTGCCACAGCTCCTCTCTCTCTCCCTACCATGGCAGGGGCTCCATCTGTGGTTATTGAAACCACTTGCTTCAGCTCTATTTTCCTCTTCTTTAACATCTCCTTTATGGCAAGGTAGATGTCCTCTCCTCTTGTAGTGGTCTGAAGGGCTGTTACACCTAACAGGTCTTCACAGAACTCTTCCTTGTCCTTGTTGAAGAACCTCACAAAAACTAACAGCTGAGCATTGTCAGACACATCAGTGGACTCATCTACAGCTAAGCCTATGCATGGTGCCTTGTGAATTGCTTCATCCAGCTGAGCTAGCACATCATGGGTTAATATTTCTGTTTTCTTTGTGGCTGATGATGCTGACATAGGTATTTGCTTGATTTTTACACACATGTCTTCTTTTTGTTTTCCCTCAAATAAGGTTTCAGCTACCGCAGACAACCCCTCCATCAGTAAATGTTTTTTTTATGTTTGCCCAAAATCCAAGCAACTTTAAGGGAACATTCGCTTCATAGAACATTCATAGTTAGCACGTTGTTGGGCAGTGAATGAATGTGTTAGGATTCTGCTGGATCGATCATATTGGGCTTTTAGATCGTTTATTTTCTCTGCCCTCAGTGCGGATTTAAGTGGGTATGTTTGGTCAAACAATTTGTGCTTTGTCTCATAGTGGTGCTTCACATTGCCGCTTTTAATAATCGCGACAGTCTCTGAACATATGAGACATACCGTTTTGGAACTGCCCGTGGGAAGAATGAACATGTAAGAATCTGTCCATTCTTGATTAAAAGCTCTGTTTTCGCTGTCCACTTTTCTTTTTTTAGAGCACGCCATGTTGTCTCTCTTTCATCTCGTCTCTCCCTGTGTGTGTGTGTGTGTGTGTGTGTGTGTGTGTGTGTGTGTTTCTCTCGCTGTCTGACTTGAGTAGCATCACGTGACATGATTTACAACGCATGCTATTGGTCTGTGAGTTTCCTGGGCCACGCTAAACCATTACCATAGATGCTAGAAAAGCTGTGCGGATTAAAATAGAAATGCTCCGTCAAAAGTAAATAATTTAAAATAATTTATGGGTTATTGGTCCGGGTCTGGACAGAAGGGCGGCTGGGTCCGGATCCGGACCGCGGTCCGCCTATTAGTGACCTCTGGTTTAGACGCACACTTGAAGCCTAAAGAAGTGCTGCAAGTTTAACTGCAGTCAGTTTCGGTGTGCACACACATAAGCCACCTTGACGTTGGAAACGGCATCTCTTGTGTGGATTATTGTGCTCTATTTACTATCAAAGATGTCCCGCAATTTAGCAACAGTATAAATTGCATTTTACAACAATCACAGATTGTGATGATTCTGATGGTAAATTTGGGGTTTAGGGGGAACGAATGCTCAGAGCGGTGAAGGGAAAAAGTTGTGCTAGATGGAACATGGCAAGTTTTTAATAGTTTTGAAATTAAATAAGATTAATATCACAGGTCTGAAGTGTAACCAGAATAAACCTCTGGCCATCGTCACTCATTAAGCGGGGACTGTTGGGTTGTGCTCACTATAGCTAGAGTTCGCTCACTCCCCCTTTTGGTTTGCGAATAACAAAAATGTAACACATGGTTTAATATTATTGCATATAAAATGGCTGGCAATATAGAATTTGCATGATAAGATAATAATAATAAATAATAAGTTTATTTTCTTAAAGGGTTATTTCGCCCAAATTAAAATCCTGCCTTTATATACTTACCCTCATGGCATTGGCCAGCCGTCAGACCTCCGTTCATCTTCACACACAGATGAAGATATTAGTGTTGAAATCCGATGGCTCAGAAAGGCCTTCATTGACACCAATGTCATTTCCTCTCTCAAGACCCATAAAGGCACTAAAGACGTCGTTACAAAGCCCATCTCACTACAGCGGCTCGACAATCATTTATGAAGAGATGAGAATAGTTTTTGTGGGAAAAAAGTTCTTGTCTTCTGTCTAGGCCTCTGATGTGAACGCACAAAGCACTAAAAACATGTGATGCATTTGTTCTTTATCATTCTGAAATCATTATTTTAGTAGTGGCCTGTACTGGTATTTTTTCTAAAGTCTCTCTGCCATGGAGCACGTCATATAGGGGCAATCTGATTTCTGACTATTACTGTTATTAGCAGGTTGCAGGACTATTACAAAAAATAGAATTTTTATTATGAGCAAGCAAGTGCTGCACTTAAAGGTAAAATAGTTCACCCTGCACCCTATGTCCAATATCAGAACTGGCTAGTTTATGTCCATGAGCGCATGAATCGCGACGTGTAGTCTCTGTGCGATACTGGGTCCTGTGGTGGAATTAATCATTTTAAAATAGGAGATACTACGAAAAATCAATGATCTAAATTAAATCTAATCTTATGATCTGCTGTTAAGTTAAAAATGTAACAAATTTAAAAAACTCACGTGATAATGAAGTCAGATTCAATAACTCATGGAGTCCCTACATTTTAATGTTAAAAGGTATTAATATTAAAAATGATTTAATATTTAAAATTAGATCCCCACATTTTATATAATAATTTATATAATAAAATAATTATAAATTAAAGTGATTTTTCCAGCACCAGAAAAGAAATTCACACACAGTCATTGGATTCCGTCGTTGGGCTGATGGGTGGATCTTACGAAGTGGTGACCCCGACGTGATCTCCCAGTCTCAGGCGAGTGACGTCTTTGGTCGTGACAATTCAGATCCAAACTGAGTGAGCATGAGGTCTGAGCTTCTCATTCTCTGTCTCCAGATATTGTGGTAAGTTCATTTAGTTTAATTTATTTAATTCACTGTTCTTATTCTTTATACTTTACAAAAAATAAATACATTGGTGGCCCCCAACATTAAAGACAGGATTTACTGAACTTAAAAACAATCTTCACATAAATCCATTATAATAAATTACCTATGGCCTTCCTAATGTCTAACAGGTAGAAAATATACAGAAATTGAATAGTTGAAGTAAAAATTAAAGTGATCATAAAGTGGTTAAAGTGATCTGCACTGCATCCATTTTAAATTAAATATAGAATAACTACTTATTAAAAAGCCACAATTTTCTGTTACCTTTGTTCTGTGATTAACATTAATGACTGACAGCATTAGTTGCTGCTCTCACTTTAAGATCTGCCGCTGCTCTTGTGAGAATACTCGACAAAATGGAGAATTTTATAATTCTGTGTGTTATTATTTCGTTAAAGCCTGAAGAGAACTCAGTTCTTGCTTGCGTCTGTTAGACGAGTGCTGCGTCTCAGTCCGCTCCCTAATTCAGAAGTCAGGGCACAGATCAGGGAGTTTCCCACATTCATGTACATGTTATACTGATTCACAACCTAGGAAACTAGGAAGCTGACTGAGATGCACCCGGGACATTCACAGACAGCGCATTCTCTTTTGTCTTGTTCCCTGGAATGGTTTTAAAGCATTTGCATGAATACGAGCATGATAATATAATGTAAATTTAGCCAAAGGATGACAGAAAAAAACTGGATGCTTAACGGACGCCGACTATTTAAAATATAGAACCGAACCCCTTCGGGTCCCGGGTGCTCCACGAAGACTTCTATTTTAAACACAAGCCTCGCCTGAAAGGAAAAGGGGGAGGTGTTTCTTTAGTATTACTGAAAAGTCTAGTTTCAAATAGAATTCCTTTGAAGTACATAATGTAACATGATAAATCTTAATGTAACATGATATAACAGACACGTTCAGTTTTTAATTGTAGCGTCTGTTCTCTAAATGAACTGATTTTATGAAAATAAATGCGGTCGCGGTGAGAAAGTGATCAAGTTGCTGACTCGTTGCCTCGCTGCCTTATCAGACAATGGCTTGTAAGACAGGCAGTGTTAGTGCATTAAGGCACCTCACGAAACGAAATTCGGACAGACTTCTAAGGCAGTGTAACGGTTTAATAGCCTAGAAATCTAGACGCCCCCTAGCGGCAGCAAATTTAATCTGCCCGCAAGTGTCGTCTAGCAACTCTCAATACCCATCTGAACTGTATTCCCCTAACTCTCCGGACCAATCACATCGTGTATAGAGTCAGTGGGTGGGGCCATAATGACGATGGCCGAGTTGCTTTTGCGTGCTTTTAGTAAACACAGAAACTGGCGAACGGCGGTCTGTCGAATCAGCTCTGACCGCGATTCTGGAAGACTTCGAGTTAAAGAACGGCACTGAAGTCATTCTGAAGAAGGGAAGATGTGTTCGAGTTTAGCCGAGCGGATACGGCGAATGTTTAATCTGTCAGCTCCGCTTCACCTTTGTTGCTCTGGTTGGTGTAGCGCTATCCTATCGCGTGCAGAGGGAGTTTGACAGACAGCCGTTTATCCGCCCCTCGGATTGAGCCGTCAATGGTGAGTTTCCAGACCAAACATCTTGATGTGGCTCCGGCTTGTCAGGCTAACGGTTTAATGATCTACAGCAAAATAGAGAGAGCTTTGGTGGGAGCTAAACACATATTTAATTACTACATTATTCATTTCTCGCTAGAAAAGACATCAGAAGTGGAAAATATTGGTAAAAAAACATATTTACACACAAACTGACCAGCAAACGCAACTTTCAGACGTCATCTTTTTCCCCCAGCTCAACTGTCACTGAACTGGAAAGCACAGGATTGTGGGATATCAAAGGTAGCGAAGGACACATGAATGATGCCTTCAAAACTCGAGTCAGCATTCTCCTGGTTTCGGACGCAGCCCTAGTAACGGCGGCTTTGGGAATGGCCTCACAGTAGGGCTGAACGATATTCTGTTTTAACATCGACATCGCGATGTGCATGTGTGCGATAGTCACATCGCCGGAACATGCGATGTGAAGGGTAGTAGCCCATGGTATATTAAGAGAACGGTAGCACACAGTAAACACCAGTTTGTTGCTGGAGTGACATGCACGTTCCTCATGCCTGCACAGTGATTTGTTCGCTGTGCCGCTGCTCACCGTTCACGGCCAAACATTCACTGCTAAAATGCGCCACGAAGAGGATCCACAGGGGAAAAGAAAAGGTTCGTACCAGAAATCATCTTTTTGGGACTATTTTGGCTACATAAAGGAGGATGTTGTCCAAAAAGAGGTACTTTGCATCGAGTATCTTGTTGCCACAAAACAAGAAACTAGCCAATCACCTAAATGCAAGAATGTTTGTGCATTAATTTAGTGTAAGTGGCGATCGATTGTGGATAATAATATATAATGAACTGATGATAATAAGGTCGTGCTGTTCACGCTCGTGCAGCCTCTCAAATTACATTTGAGATGCAATATTTAGTGTTTTTGTTCTATTTCAGCAGTGAATATCGTTCACAGCAGAACCGTAACATGTCTCACTCATAGCAACAAGTGTGAACGATTCAGCGTTCGAATGAATCGTTTGAATGAACGACTCAGTGACTCACTTGTTAAGACGGTCACCTGCTGCCACCTACTGGAGGTTTAGTTTCATGTTTGCACATAATTTCCAACATTTTTTTTGTCACTTGTAATGAAGCTTGCTTATTACTGAAATTATTAATATCATGGAATGGTAATTATTGACTTTAGCCTGGATTGATGGCTCTCAATATCGCAATATATATCGTTGGGGGGAAAAATATCGCAATGTAATTTTTTTCCAATATCGTGCAGCCCTACTTCACATGGCAGCGAAGCATTCTGTGAATTGTTGTCTTTCATCTCAGAATTTCTGTCTTTTCTCAGTCCAGAAAGCACCAAATTAAAAAATAATTTCACATTTCTACTACATTAATGACCCAGTTTAAATAGATTCATCTTCCCAGCGCTGAAGTTCCCCTTTAAGTGGGAGAACGTATACAATTTGAGGCTGATTAAATCATTTTTTGCCCCATTGTAAGAGTATCCAAATATTTGCCTTAGTGTAGTGCATTAAAAACTTTCTTTGACTTACTATTTACATGATTCTTATGATATTCTGTCCTGACATTATCCAAAGCATTATTTGTGTGGTCTAATATCCATTGGTATGTCTTAAAATGCTCATTGCTCAAGACATGCTCTTTGGCATGTCTGGGTACAATTTGTGTTGTTGACCCTAAATGACCCAGAATGTCAGTGTCTCCTAAAAACATGCTATCTTGAACATATACTGCCTCAGAAGAATCACTTCCACACGCTCTTACAAATTGTATAACTTGTTGAGGTATGGCACCAAATACAGCAGCAAACTCTTTTGGTGTAACTGGAAACCCAAATTTATCCAAAAATTCACTATAAGATAATAAAATACAGTTTGAATTTAAAAGTTGTTTAACTAACACAATGTTGTTTTCATACCAATTATTATAGAAGAGAGATCTATTTTTATATTGAATGCATCTATTTTTCCAAATGTGCAGTTAATCTAATGTGAGTGATGATGGATATTATGGGATGGCTTAATGCAGCGCAAGAGATGTAGATAATTTGATCTTGACTGTTATGAAACTTTAATTAATATTCTCACATAACAAATCTGCTAATCCAGATAATTTAATCCAGATATATTAATCCAATCCGCACATTCGTTTGAAGAACCAAATCAGCCAGAGATCAGTTATCAGGATTTAAAGATCTGGGATCTGTCAAATCATCTCGGATGTATTAAGCAAGGTATGAAGAACGGGCCCCTGGTATTTACTAAGTTACACAGTTAACAGAGGAAAGGACATTCACAACCTTAATTTGAAATTTTTTTTCAAGTTTTTTCAAATGTCTAAGAACCACGTCTGATCTTCATGATGATGGTTTTCAAACCAACAATTCTATTCCCCCAGGTTGATCCAATTTCATCACGAACTTCTCCCCATAAATACACACTGTTGGGGTTTGAGTTCATTTGACAGAAGTTGTACCAAAATGCCCCGAGATGCTGTTTAGCACAGTTCCCCGTCCCCCAGGCATCTTGGTCTTTGTCAAAGGTGGAGAACTTCATACCATTTTGGTAGTGCAATGCGTCGCCTGCAGAGAAGAAGAGCATCATTGAGGACATCGGTTCCACATTTACTAAGTGTGATTTATTTTTCAATATGAATGAAAGTGTCGTACCTGCTCCTCCATCAGTGAACCCTGAAACTTGCAGTCTATACCCGTCAGTTTCAGGACCCACAGAGAAATTCGAGTACTGAGAAAAACCTTTCCTTCCAGTGAAGTCCTCCAGATCCACTCTCAGCATGTAATTCCTGCTATGTGTCAGCTGGTACATGTTCTCCAGCCCTGTTCACACACACACACACACACACACACACACACACACACACACACACACACACACACAAAGAACATGTTCAGCCAAACCCATGATCATCCACACCAGTGATGGGAATAACGGCGTTATAGATAAACGGCGTTACTAACGGCGTTAATTTTTTCAGTAACGAGTAAAGAGTAAGCGTTACTAAAATTGAGCTCACTGAAGCGGTTTTCACCTAAGCAGGCGTGCTCTCCATCATCCGAACTTGCAAAATGTGTGTTTGTGTGTGTGCAGACGTGCGTGGGTGTTGTGGTACACATAACTGATTATGATGGTGGGTGGGAGACAGCCACAACTGATGATGATTCATGATTGGCTTTGGTAGAGTTCACACACACATACACACGCACGCTGTCGCACACACCATCAACCAGAGGAGTCAGAGCGATGTCCAATGACTTTAAAGGCAGCTTTCGCACACTGGAAGTATAAGCGCTAGTTTTCCCTCGCTGACATGAAAGGTAAGAATGTTTATGTAACGTGCAGCTTATGCCCAGGAAGAGTCTCTCCACGTAGGTGGCAAGTACCGTATTTCCTCAAATAAAAGCCTGTAGTCAAATAAACGCCGGGCCTCTGATAGTGGCCGGGGGCGTGGTCAGCACGGACAAATAAAGGCCGGTCTCAAATAAAGGCCGGGGGGAAATGAGTGGATAATCTCCTAAATGCCGTTAATTTAATGCGAAACCATCCTGATGCCACGCTCCCCGATGCGAGTCATGCCAGTGCGACACACACTAATCCTGGTCTCTTCTATAGTTAACCTAAACACTTTACAGGGATTGCTTTGTAAATTAAATTGAGAATATTACAGATGAATGTGCCATTTTAAATAGGCTACTGTAGTCTGAGAGATGAGACGCCTGTGAAAATGCCGTGTCAGGCAGGCTACAAATATCGATCTTCACAATGCGTGCGTCTCAATCTGCTCCGTCAGTAGTCAGGGCACTGATCAGGGATCAGCCCATTGACTTACCGGTATGTCCTGATCAGTGCCCTGATTACTGAACTAGGGAGCTGATTAAGACGCACCTAATATTAGCCTCTCATCTCTTTGATGTCTTCTTAAGGGGGTCGCACCCAAGCCTTGAAGCTCAGCTCTGCGCAGCGCCGCGTCTCAAGCCTTGTTTATACTTTCGCCTGTCTCCGCTGACTGTGCGCCGCGCGCTCCTCCCCAAACGGACGAGGCGTTTATACTTGACGCGCTCGCCGTTGTGCTATACTTTGAAACGACAGAGGGCGATTCGGAGTAATTGTTCTATAAACCACCGCGTCGAGAAGAAGTGGGCTAACGTGCACAGGTGATGATATTTATTTTAGTACATTTCACCAAAAACCACACTACAAAAGAATGGTGTAAAACTCAGTAAACCTTGGCTTGATATTATTACTTGTGACATGAGAACAAAATATGCACTAAATTAACGATCTTATAAATATTTCCTAATTTCACTAAACTTTAATGTCGTGATTTATTTATTTATTTTGCTTAAACCTGGATCTTTATTTAAAATGGCTTCTTTCTGCTTTTGTAGGCTCATTCAGTAAATATAAGCACCTCATTTGTATGTGTAAACTGGTGCCGGTGTGATGAGACGTCATGCTCGGCTAGATTAGCTGAGACCTCATTCATCTTCGGATGCGTAGCTGCGTGCGGAGTTACAAAAAATGCATATTATTTTGTTGTATGGTGATATTTTTGCAAATGTTTCTTAAATAAATCAAT
The DNA here is from genome assembly GCF_024679245.1 of Pseudorasbora parva. NCBI lineage: Eukaryota > Metazoa > Chordata > Actinopteri > Cypriniformes > Gobionidae > Pseudorasbora > Pseudorasbora parva. Next base: position 1,743,915 of record NC_090175.1, on the reverse strand, counting down.
GATATTTGTCCACTGGAACGATCACTTTAAATTGAAAACGGTTTACATAAAGCAATTATATTTCAAACAAATGGAATTAGAAATACAGGCCTGCCCCTAATAAAAGCCTGCTTCAAATAAAAGCCGGTTCCCATCGGCCGTTCAGGTAAATAAAGTTTACTAGGTCTTTATTTGAGGAATTACGGTAATTCTAATCTAATGAAGTACTTCACATCATTATAGCAATCATTGTGAAAATACCCGCGAGAGAGTGGGTAAGCCCACCATAAAAACAAGAGTGGAGAGCACTTGTTAAACTGTTTACTATTGTGAGGAAGAAAATACTTCAAGCAGGCTACAGTATGTCTACCAGTTGTGAAGTTGTGTGACAGTTTTAAGGAGCATCATTTATTTTTAGATTTATTTGTCGGCCAGTTGTGTTCTGTGCAATAAATATTACAGTTCTAAACCATCTATTTAGTTTGATTATTACACTATATTACTGATATTTACAATAATGTCTTGAATTTGATAGCTGTCTCTCACATTGTCCTACAGCAACATTAAAATAGTGTAGATTAGAGTACAATGTTTTATTATAATAATGTATTCTATTTAGTGTCCATTTCATTCATTTAACATTTAATAATAGGGGCATCCAAGTTATTTGACATATTTGAACATTTTAAAAATGTCTAACACGGTAGTTACTTTTCTGGTAATTAGTTACTTTTATAATGATACAACTCAGTTACTATTTTAGTTACTATATGTGAGAAGTAACTATAACTAATTACTTTTTGGTAACGCTTTAGATATTTAATGCAAATTTACAGCATAACTTTCGATAATTATAGTGTAACTATAAAGTAAGTAGTTGTAGGTATAAGGGAACAATATGTAATATTTTGGGAATAAAGGGGTAACTATCAATCATGAAAATTAACAAATTATTTAAACTTTAAGTATTTTTTAATTAAGGGGTAATTATCCGTGTAGTTACAGGGTAAGTATGGATGTGTGGGCTGTAAATTAAAGTGGCTCCTCTTCTCCTCTTAGTTATAGGGTAAGTACAATAAAAAATCACTCATACATATTTATTTGAAAAACAAGTTAATTCAAAACAGATTTATGACGCTTCTTCTTATTTTGTTTTAAAATAAACTTTTCATTTCAAATGATAACGTTCTGACTGAAATGTTTTGTCCCTTTCTTTCTTTTCTTTGCTTGTTCCTCTTCTTCTTTTTCATTATTTCAATTGATGGATCTTAAGAGGAATCCCATGTCTTTTGAAATGTTGTATTTTGACTATTAGACTATTAGACTATTATTTATTAAAAGAAAAAGTAGTACACCAAGAAATACTGTCATAATTAAGTAATCTTTTCGTATCCAATCAGCTGTTACCAGCGCGTGCATGAGGCGCTTCAAGCTTTACGTCAAGTGTGAAATCAACTCTAAAGTTACGTCAAGCGTGAAATCAACTGTAAAGTTACGTCAAGCGTGAAATCAACTCTAAAGTTATGTCAAGCGTAAAATCATCTCTAAAGTTACGTCAAGCGTGAAATCAACTCTATAGTTACGTCAAGCGTGAAATCATCTCTATAGTTACGTCAAGCGTGAAATCATCTCTAAAGTTACGTCAAGCGTGAAAGCAACTCTAAAGTTATGTCAAGAGTGAAATCATCTCTAAAGTTACGTCAATTGTGAAATCAACTCTAAAGTTACGTCAAGCGTGAAATAACGTGAAATAAACTCTAAAGTTACGTCAAGCGTGAAATCAACTCTAAAGTTACGTCAATTGTGAAATCAACTCTAAAGTTACGTCAAGCGTGAAATCAACTCTAAAGTTAAGTCAAGCGTGAAATCAACTCTATAGTTACGTCAAGCGTGAAATCATCTCTAAAGTTACGTCAAGCGTGAAATCAACTCTAAAGTTAAGTTAAGCGTGAAATCAACTCTAAAGTTATGTCAAGCGTGAAATCAACTCTAAGTTACGTCAAGCGTGAAATCAACTCTAAAGTTACGTCAAGCGTGAAATCATCTCTAAAGTTACGTCAGGTAAAGTTACGTCAAGCGTGAAATCAACTCTAAAGTTACGTCAAGCGTGAAATCAACTCTAAGTTACGTCAAGCGTGAAATCAACTCTAAAGTTACGTCAAGCGTGAAATCATCTCTAAAGTTACGTCAGGTAAAGTTACGTCAAGCGTGAAATCAACTCTAAAGTTACGTCAAGCGTGAAATAAACTCTAGTTACGTCAAGCTTGAAATCATCTCTAAAGTTACGTCAAGTAAAGTTACGTCAAGCGTGAAATCAACTCTAAAGTTACGTCAAGTAAAGTTACGTCAAGCGTGAAATCAACTCTAAAATTACGTCAAGCGTGAAATCATCTCTAAAGTTACGTCAATTGTGAAATCAACTCTAAAATTACGTCAAGCGTGAAATCATCTCTAAAGTTACGTCAATTGTGAAATCAACTCTAAAGTTACGTCAATTGTGAAATCAACTCTAAAGTTACGTCAAGCTTGAAATCAACTATAAAGTTACGTCAAGCATGAAATCATCTCTAAAGTTACGTCAAACGTGAAATCATCTCTAAAGTTACGTCAAGTAAAGTTACGTCAAGTGTGAAATCAACTCTAAAGTTACGTCAAGTGTGAAATCAACTCTAAAGTTACGTCAAGCGTGAAATCATCTCTAAAGTTACGTCAAGCGTGAAATCAACTCTAAAGTTACGTCAAGCGTGAAATCAACTCTAAAGTTACGTCAAGCGTGAAATCAACTCTAAAGTTACGTCAAGCGTGAAATCATCTCTAAAGTTACGTCAAGCGTGAAATCATCTCTAAAGTTACGTCAAGTAAAGTTACGTCAAGTGTGAAATCAACTCTAAAGTTATGTCAAGCGTGAAATCAACTCTAAAGTTATGTCAAGCGTGAAATCAACTCTAAAGTTACGTCAAGCGTGAAATCAACTCTAAAGTTACGTTAAGCGTGAAATCACCTCTAAAGTTACGTCAAGCGTGAAATCAACTCTAAAGTTATGTCAAGCGTGAAATCAACTCTAAAGTTATGTCAAGCGTGAAATCAACTCTAAAGTTACGTCAAGCGTGAAATCAACTCTAAAGTTACGTCAAGCGTGAAATCAACTCTAAAGTTACGTCAAGTGTGAAATCAACTCTAAAGTTACGTCAAGTGTGAAATCAACTCTAAAGTTACGTCAAGCGTGAAATCATCTCTAGTTACGTCAAGCGTGAAATCAACTGTAAAGTTACGTCAAGCGTGAAATCATCTCTAAAGTTACGTCAAGTAAAGTTACGTCAAGCGTGAAATCAACTCTAAAGTTATGTCAAGCGTGAAATCATCTCTAAAGTTACGTCAAGCGTGAAATCAACTCTAAAGTAACGTCAAGCGTGAAATCAACTCTAAAATTACGTCAAGCGTGAAATCATCTCTAAAGTTACGTCAAGCGTGAAATCAACTCTAAAGTTACGTCAAGTGTGAAATCAACTGTAAAGTTACATCAAGCGTGAAATCATCTCTAAAGTTACGTCAAGTAAAGTTACGTCAAGCGTGAAATCAACTCTAAAGTTATGTCAAGCGTGAAATCAACTCTAAAGTTACGTCAAGCGTGAAATCAACTCTAAAGTTACGTCAAGTGAAGTTACAACAAAGTGTGAAATCATCTCTAAAGTTACGTCAAGCGTGAAATCATCTCTAAAGTTACGTCAAGCGTGAAATCAACTCTAAAGTTACGTCAAGTAAAGTTATGTCAAGCGTGAAATCATCTCTAAAGTTACGTCAAGCGTGAAATCATCTCTAAAGTTACGTCAAGCGTGAAATCAACTCTAAAGTTACGTCAAGCGTGAAATCAACTCTAAAGTTACGTTAAGCGTGAAATCACCTCTAAAGTTACGTCAAGCGTGAAATCAACTCTAAAGTTATGTCAAGCGTGAAATCAACTCTAAAGTTATGTCAAGCGTGAAATCAACTCTAAAGTTACGTCAAGCGTGAAATCAACTCTAAAGTTACGTCAAGCGTGAAATCAACTCTAAAGTTACGTCAAGTGTGAAATCAACTCTAAAGTTACGTCAAGTGTGAAATCAACTCTAAAGTTACGTCAAGCGTGAAATCATCTCTAGTTACGTCAAGCGTGAAATCAACTGTAAAGTTACGTCAAGCGTGAAATCATCTCTAAAGTTACGTCAAGTAAAGTTACGTCAAGCGTGAAATCAACTCTAAAGTTATGTCAAGCGTGAAATCATCTCTAAAGTTACGTCAAGCGTGAAATCAACTCTAAAGTTACGTCAAGCGTGAAATCAACTCTAAAGTTACGTCAAGCGTGAAATCATCTCTAAAGTTACGTCAAGCGTGAAATCAACTCTAAAGTTACGTCAAGTGTGAAATCAACTGTAAAGTTACATCAAGCGTGAAATCATCTCTAAAGTTACGTCAAGTAAAGTTACGTCAAGCGTGAAATCAACTCTAAAGTTATGTCAAGCGTGAAATCAACTCTAAAGTTACGTCAAGCGTGAAATCAACTCTAAAGTTACGTCAAGTGAAGTTACAACAAAGTGTGAAATCATCTCTAAAGTTACGTCAAGCGTGAAATCATCTCTAAAGTTACGTCAAGCGTGAAATCAACTCTAAAGTTACGTCAAGTAAAGTTATGTCAAGCGTGAAATCATCTCTAAAGTTACGTCAAGCGTGAAATCATCTCTAAAGTTACGTCAAGCGTGAAATCAACTCTAAAGTTACGTCAAGCGTGAAATCATCTCTAAAGTTACGTCAAGCGTGAAATCAACTCTAAAGTTACGTCAAGCGTGATATCAACTCTAAAGTTACGTCAAGCGTGAAATCAACTCTAAAGTTACGTCAAGCGTGAAATCAACTCTAAAGTTACGTCAAGCGTGAAATCATCTCTAAAGTTACGTCAAGCGTGAAATCATCTCTAAAGTTACGTCAAGCGTGAAATCAACTCTAAAGTTATGTCAAGCGTGAAATCAACTCTAAAGTTACGTCAAGCGTGAAATCAACTCTAAAGTTACGTCAAGCGTGAAATCAACTCTAAAGTTACGTCAAGTGTGAAATCAACTCTAAAGTTACGTCAAGTGTGAAATCAACTCTAAAGTTACGTCAAGCGTGAAATCATCTCTAGTTACGTCAAGCGTGAAATCAACTGTAAAGTTACGTCAAGCGTGAAATCATCTCTAAAGTTACGTCAAGTAAAGTTACGTCAAGCGTGAAATCAACTCTAAAGTTATGTCAAGCGTGAAATCATCTCTAAAGTTACGTCAAGCGTGAAATCAACTCTAAAGTTACGTCAAGCGTGAAATCAACTCTAAAGTTACGTCAAGCGTGAAATCATCTCTAAAGTTACGTCAAGCGTGAAATCAACTCTAAAGTTACGTCAAGTGTGAAATCAACTGTAAAGTTACATCAAGCGTGAAATCATCTCTAAAGTTACGTCAAGTAAAGTTACGTCAAGCGTGAAATCAACTCTAAAGTTATGTCAAGCGTGAAATCAACTCTAAAGTTACGTCAAGCGTGAAATCAACTCTAAAGTTACGTCAAGTGAAGTTACAACAAAGTGTGAAATCATCTCTAAAGTTACGTCAAGCGTGAAATCATCTCTAAAGTTACGTCAAGCGTGAAATCAACTCTAAAGTTACGTCAAGTAAAGTTATGTCAAGCGTGAAATCATCTCTAAAGTTACGTCAAGCGTGAAATCATCTCTAAAGTTACGTCAAGCGTGAAATCAACTCTAAAGTTACGTCAAGCGTGAAATCATCTCTAAAGTTACGTCAAGCGTGAAATCAACTCTAAAGTTACGTCAAGCGTGATATCAACTCTAAAGTTACGTCAAGCGTGAAATCAACTCTAAAGTTACGTCAAGCGTGAAATCAACTCTAAAGTTACGTCAAGCGTGAAATCATCTCTAAAGTAACGTCAAGCGTGAAATCATCTCTAAAGTAACGTCAAGCGTGAAATCAACTCTAAAGTTACGTCAAGCGTGAAATCAACTCTAAAGTTACGTCAAGCGTGAAATCAACTCTAAAGTTACGTCAAGCATGAAATCAACTCTAAAGTTATGTCAAGTGTGAAATCAACTCAAAAGTAACGTCAAGCGTGAAATCAACTCTAAAGTTACGTCAAGCGTGAAATCAACTCTAAAGTTAAGTCAAGCGTGAAATCAACTCTAAAGTTACGTCAAGCGTGAAATCATCTCTAAAGTTACGTCAAGTAAAGTTATGTCAAGTGTGAAATCAACTCTAAAGTTACGTCAAGTGTGAAATCATCTCTAAAGTTACGTCAAGTAAAGTTACGTCAAGCGTGAAATCAACTCTAAAGTTACGTCAAGTGTGAAATCAACTCTAAAGTTACGTCAAGCGTGAAATCATCTCTAAAGTTACGTCAAGCGTGAAATCATCTCTAAAGTTACGTCAAGCGTGAAATCAACTCTAAAGTTATGTCAAGCGTGAAATCATCTCTAAAGTTACGTCAAGCGTGAAATCAACTCTAAAGTTATGTCAAGCGTGAAATCATCTCTAAAGTTACGTCAAGCGTGAAATCAACTCTAAAGTTATGTCAAGCGTGAAATCATCTCTAAAGTTACGTCAAGCGTGAAATCAACTCTAAAGTTACGTCAAGCGTGAAATCATCTCTAAAGTTACGTCAAGCGTGAAATCAACTCAAAAGTTACGTCAAGCGTGAAATCAACTCTAAAATTACGTCAAGCGTGAAATCATCTCTAAAGTTACGTCAAGTAAAGTTACGTCAAGCGTGAAATCAACTCTAAAGTTACGTCAAGTAAAGTTACGTCAAGCGTGAAATCAACTCTAAAGTCATGTCAAGCGTGAAATCATTTTTAAAGTTACGTCAAGCGTGAAATCATCTCTAAAGTTACGTCAAGCGTGAAATCAACTCTAAAGTTACGTCAAGCGTGAAATCATCTCTAAAGTTACGTCAAGCGTGAAATCATCTCTAAAGTTACGTCAAGCGTGAAATCAACACTAGTTACGTCAAGCGTGAAATCATCTCTAAAGTTACGTCAAGCGTGAAATCAGCTCTAAAGTTACGTCAAGCGTGAAATCAACTCTAAACTTACGTCAAGCGTGAAATCATCTCTAAAGTTACGTCAAGCGTGAAATCATCTCTAAAGTTACGTCAAGCGTGAAATCAACTTTAAAGTTACGTCAAGCGTGAAATCAACTCTAAAGTTACGTCAAGTGTGAAATCAACTCTAAAGTTACGTCAAGTAAAGTTATGTCAAGTGTGAAATCAACTCTAAAGTTACGTCAAGTGTGAAATCATCTCTAAAGTTACGTCAAGTAAAGTTACGTCAAGCGTGAAATCAACTCTAAAGTTACGTCAAGTGTGAAATCAACTCTAAAGTTACGTCAAGTGTGAAATCAACTCTAAAGTTACGTCAAGTAAAGTTACGTCAAGTGTGAAATCAACTCTAAAGTTACGTCAAGTGTGAAATCAACTCTAAAGTTACGTCAAGTGTGAAATCAACTCTAAAGTTACGTCAAGCAAAGTTACGTCAAGTGTGAAATCAACTCTAAAGTTACGTCAAGTGTGAAATCAACTCTAAAGTTAAGTCAAGCGTGAAATCAACTCTAAAGTTACGTCAAGCGTGAAATCATCTCTAAAGTTACGTCAAGTAAAGTTATGTCAAGTGTGAAATCAACTCTAAAGTTACGTCAAGTGTGAAATCATCTCTAAAGTTACGTCAAGTAAAGTTACGTCAAGCGTGAAATCAACTCTAAAGTTACGTCAAGTGTGAAATCAACTCTAAAGTTACGTCAAGCGTGAAATCATCTCTAAAGTTACGTCAAGCGTGAAATCATCTCTAAAGTTACGTCAAGCGTGAAATCAACTCTAAAGTTATGTCAAGCGTGAAATCATCTCTAAAGTTACGTCAAGCGTGAAATCAACTCTAAAGTTATGTCAAGCGTGAAATCATCTCTAAAGTTACGTCAAGCGTGAAATCAACTCTAAAGTCATGTCAAGCGTGAAATCATTTTTAAAGTTACGTCAAGCGTGAAATCATCTCTAAAGTTACGTCAAGCGTGAAATCAACTCTAAAGTTACGTCAAGCGTGAAATCATCTCTAAAGTTACGTCAAGCGTGAAATCATCTCTAAAGTTACGTCAAGCGTGAAATCAACACTAGTTACGTCAAGCGTGAAATCATCTCTAAAGTTACGTCAAGCGTGAAATCAGCTCTAAAGTTACGTCAAGCGTGAAATCAACTCTAAACTTACGTCAAGCGTGAAATCATCTCTAAAGTTACGTCAAGCGTGAAATCATCTCTAAAGTTACGTCAAGCGTGAAATCAACTTTAAAGTTACGTCAAGCGTGAAATCAACTCTAAAGTTACGTCAAGTGTGAAATCAACTCTAAAGTTACGTCAAGTAAAGTTACGTCAAGTGTGAAATCATCTCTAAAGTTACGTCAAGTAAAGTTACGTCAAGCGTGAAATCAACTCTAAAGTTACGTCAAGTGTGAAATCAACTCTAAAGTTACGTCAAGTGTGAAATCAACTCTAAAGTTACGTCAAGTAAAGTTACGTCAAGTGTGAAATCAACTCTAAAGTTACGTCAAGTGTGAAATCAACTCTAAAGTTACGTCAAGTGTGAAATCAACTCTAAAGTTACGTCAAGTAAAGTTACGTCAAGTGTGAAATCAACTCTAAAGTTACGTCAAGTGTGAAATCAACTCTAAAGTTACGTCAAGTAAAGTTACGTCAAGTGTGAAATCAACTCTAAAGTTACGTCAAGTGTGAAATCAACTCTAAAGTTACGTCAAGTAAAGTTACGTCAAGTGTGAAATCAACTCTAAAGTTACGTCAAGTGTGAAATCAACTCTAAAGTTACGTCAAGTAAAGTTACGTCAAGTGTGAAATCAACTCTAAAGTTACGTCAAGTGTGAAATCAACTCTAAAGTTACGTCAAGCGTGAAATCAACTCTAAAGTTACGTCAAGTAAAGTTACGTCAAGCGTGAAATCAACTCTAAAGTCATGTCAAGCGTGAAATCATCTCTAAAGTTACGTCAAGCGTGAAATCAACTCTAAAGTTACGTCAAGCGTGAAATCATCTCTAAAGTTACGTCAAGCGTGAAATCAACTCTAAAAATACGTCAAGCGTGAAATCAACTCAAAAGTTAAGTCAAGCGTGAAATCAACTCTAAAGTTACGTCAAGCGTGAAATCAACTCTAAAGTTACGTCAAGTAAAGTTACGTCAAGCGTGAAATCAACTCTAAAGTTACGTCAAGTAAAGTTACGTCAAGCGTGAAATCAACTCTAAAGTCATGTCAAGCGTGAAATCATTTTTAAACTTACGTCAAGTGTGAAATCAACTCTAAAGTTACGTCAAGCGTGAAATCAACTCTAAAGTTACGTCAAGCGTGAAATCATCTCTAAAGTAACGTCAAGCGTGAAATCATCTCTAAAGTAACGTCAAGCGTGAAATCAACTCTAAAGTTACGTCAAGCGTGAAATCAACTCTAAAGTTACGTCAAGCGTGAAATCAACTCTAAAGTTACGTCAAGCATGAAATCAACTCTAAAGTTATGTCAAGTGTGAAATCAACTCAAAAGTAACGTCAAGCGTGAAATCAACTCTAAAGTTACGTCAAGCGTGAAATCAACTCTAAAGTTAAGTCAAGCGTGAAATCAACTCTAAAGTTACGTCAAGCGTGAAATCATCTCTAAAGTTACGTCAAGTAAAGTTACGTCAAGCGTGAAATCAACTTTAAAGTTACGTCAAGTAAAGTTACGTCAAGCGTGAAATCAACTCTAAAGTCATGTCAAGCGTGAAATCATTTTTAAAGTTACGTCAAGCGTGAAATCATCTCTAAAGTTACGTCAAGCGTGAAATCAACTCTAAAGTTACGTCAAGCGTGAAATCAACTCAAAAGTTACGTCAAGCGTGAAATCAACTCAAAAGTTACGTCAAGCGTGAAATCATCTCTAAAGTTACGTCAAGCGTGAAATCAGCTCTAAAGTTACGTCAAGCGTGAAATCAACTCTAAAGTTACGTCAAGCGTGAAACCATCTCTAAAGTTACGTCAAGCGTGAAATCATCTCTAAAGTTACGTCAAGCGTGAAATCAACTCTAAAGTTACGTCAATTGTGAAATCAACTCTAAAGTTACGTCAATTGTGAAATCAACTCTAAAGTTACGTCAATTGTGAAATCAACTCTAAAGTTACGTCAAGCGTGAAATCAACTCTAAAGTTACGTCAATTGTGAAATCAACTCTAAAGTTACGTTAAGCGTGAAATCAACTCTAAAGTTACGTCAAGTGTGAAATCAACTCTAAAGTTACGTCAAGTAAAGTTACGTCAAGTGTGAAATCAACTCTAAAGTTACGTCAAGTGTGAAATCAACTCTAAAGTTACGTCAAGCATGAAATCATCTCTAAAGTTATGTCAAGCAACTCTAAAGTTACGTCAAGCGTGAAATCAACTCTAAAGTTACGTCAAGTGTGAAATCAACTCTAAAGTTACGTCAAGTAAAGTTACGTCAAGTGTGAAATCAACTCTAAAGTTACGTCAAGTGTGAAATCAACTCTAAAGTTACGTCAAGCGTGAAATCAACTCTAAAGTTAAGTCAAGCGTGAAATCAACTCTATAGTTACGTCAAGCGTGAAATCATCTCTAAAGTTACGTCAAGCGTGAAATCATCTCTAAAGTTACGTCAAGCGTGAAATCAACTCTAAAGTTACGTCAAGCATGAAATCAACTCTAAAGTTATGTCAAGTGTGAAATCAACTCAAAAGTTACGTCAAGCGTGAAATCAACTCTAAAGTTACGTCAAGCGTGAAATCAACTCTAAAGTTACGTCAAGCGTGAAATCATCTCTAAAGTTACGTCAAGCGTGAAATCATCTCTAAAGTTACGTCAAGCGTGAAATCATCTCTAAAGTTACGTCAAGCGTGAAATCAACTCTAAAGTTATGTCAAGCGTGAAATCATCTCTAAAGTTACGTCAAGCGTGAAATCAACTCTAAAGTTATGTCAAGCGTGAAATCATCTCTAAAGTTACGTCAAGCGTGAAATCAACTCTAAAGTTACGTCAAGCGTGAAATCATCTCTAAAGTTACGTCAAGCGTGAAATCATCTCTAAAGTTACGTCAAGCGTGAAATCAACTCTAAAGTTACGTCAAGCGTGAAATCATCTCTAAAGTTACGTCAAGTAAAGTTACGTCAAGCGTGAAATCAACTCTAAAGTTACGTCAAGTAAAGTTACGTCAAGCGTGAAATCAACTCTAAAGTCATGTCAAGCGTGAAATCATCTCTAAAGTTACGTCAAGCGTGAAATCAACTCTAAAGTTACGTCAAGCGTGAAATCATCTCTAAAGTTACCTCAAGCGTGAAATCAACTCTAAAAATACGTCAAGCGTGAAATCAACTCAAAAGTTACGTCAAGCGTGAAATCAACTCTAAAGTTACGTCAAGCGTGAAATCATCTCTAAAGTTACGTCAAGTAAAGTTACGTCAAGCGTGAAATCAACTCTAAAGTTACGTCAAGTAAAGTTACGTCAAGCGTGAAATCAACTCTAAAGTCATGTCAAGCGTGAAATCATTTTTAAAGTTACGTCAAGCGTGAAATCAACTCTAAAGTTACGTCAAGCGTGAAATCATCTCTAAAGTTACGTCAAGCGTGAAATCAACTCTAAAGTTACGTCAAGCGTGAAATCAACTCAAAAGTTACGTCAAGCGTGAAATCATCTCTAAAGTTACGTCAAGCGTGAAATCAACTCTAGTTACGTCAAGCGTGAAATCATCTCTAAAGTTACGTCAAGCGTGAAATCAGCTCTAAAGTTACGTCAAGCGTGAAATCAACTCTAAACTTACGTCAAGCGTGAAATCATCTCTAAAGTTACGTCAAGCGTGAAATCATCTCTAAAGTTACGTCAAGCGTGAAATCAACTTTAAAGTTACGTCAAGCGTGAAATCAACTCTAAAGTTACGTCAAGTGTGAAATCAACTCTAAAGTTACGTCAAGTAAAGTTATGTCAAGTGTGAAATCAACTCTAAAGTTACGTCAAGTGTGAAATCATCTCTAAAGTTACGTCAAGTAAAGTTACGTCAAGCGTGAAATCAACTCTAAAGTTACGTCAAGTGTGAAATCAACTCTAAAGTTACGTCAAGCGTGAAATCATCTCTAAAGTTACGTCAAGCGTGAAATCATCTCTAAAGTTACGTCAAGCGTGAAATCATCTCTAAAGTTACGTCAAGCGTGAAATCAACTCTAAAGTTACGTCAAGCGTGAAATCAACTCTAAATTTACCTCAAGTAAAGTTACGTCAAGCGTGAAATCAACTCTAAAGTTACGTCAAGTGTGAAATCAACTCTAAAGTTACGCCAAGCGTGAAATCAACTCTCAAGTTACGTTAAGCGGGAAATCAATTCTAAAGTTACTTCAAGCGTGAAATCAACTCTCAAGTTACGTCAAGCGTGAAATCAATTCTAAAGTTACGTCAAGCGTGAAATCAACTCTCAAGTTACGTCAAGCATGAAATCAACTCTAAAGTTACGCCAAGTGTGAAATCAACTCTAAAGTTACGTCAAGCGTGAAATCAACTCTAAAGTTACGTCAAGCGTGAAATCAACTCTAAAGTTACGCCAAGTGTGAAATCAAATCTAAAGTTACGCCAAGTGTGAAATCAACTCTAAAGTTACGTCAAGCGTGAAATCAACTCTAAAGTTACGTCAAGCGTGAAATCAACTCTAAAGTTACGCCAAGTGTGAAATCAAATCTAAAGTTACGTCAAGCGTGAAATCAACTCTAAAGTTACGTCAAGCGTGAAATCAACTCTAAAGTTACGTCAAGTAAAGTTACGCCAAGCGTGAAATCAACTCTAAAGTTACGTCAAGCGTGAAATCAACTCTAAAGTTACGTCAAGTGTGAAATCAACTCTAAAGTTACGTCAAGCGTGAAATCAACTCTAAAGTTACGTCAAACATGAAATCAAGTCTCGCATGCACACGCAGATGACTGTCTACAGTTTAAAAAATGTAAAATATTGTTATTTTTCTTACAAACACTCATCGTTTAACTTCAGAAGACATTGATTCATCCATTGGGATTGTGTGGGTTACTGTAGTTATTGCTTTATGTGCTGTTTGGTGCCTTAACTCTTAGAGACCCAAATTAGTTTTCATTAGCAGAGATTATTTATTTATATATACGACTTTATTCTTTATTTAGAATAAAGTCATATACATCTTGGATAGCATGAGGGTAAAAGAAGAGTAAACGGTGAGGACATTTCTGCACGCAGTTACAGTATAGAACAGTTACAGAATACTAGCTAGAGACTTGTGGGATCCTTCTTAAGATTCATCTGTGGCAAGGACGAAAAAGACTTGCCTTGCCTTAGCCTTGCCTTCCCAAAATTCCTGTCAACGTGATTGGCTAAGACGAATAATCAGTCCTGCGTCTCCTGCGTCTTCGCGAAGTGACTCCTGTCATATCAACCACAGCGACCAGCCTAGAGAGTGAGAGGCACGCGCGCTTTATGAAATGGGATAAGTGCTGGCTACTGCATGATGACTGAAATCATTGAATTACCTTAAACAATTACTAGAAATTGACTGCAGAAGCTCGCAGTGCCATCTGCTGGACACACTTCACTTCAGCTCGATTGTTTGCCAGGCTTCAGTGCATTAGGCATTAACCGATCATCACTGCTAGATTATTGTCCCTTACATCGATTTTGTTTAACATATAAACACATAAACCTGCTTTTTGTCAGCATATTGAAATGCATATTTATGTATTCACACATGGCAATTTAAATTTTTTGTCCATGTATATAGCAAATAACTTTAATAAAACATCAGATTTATATTTAATGCAGGTTTATTTTTTTAATTGCTAGCAAAAATAATCAGTGAGGAATATTGTGAGTTACTCTATTTTGATTTCTTAGCTGTATTCTTTTTACAGGAAAAAAAAAACATTATTGAAATTAAAGCAGTACAATGAATGTGTCTTGAAAAGAAAGAACTCAAGAATTGTTAATGTACAACCTTTTTTGATTAACTGCAAGAATACCTCTACAGAATGGTTGTCATAAATGTTACCTGTATTTTTAGTGCTAGCAGTAAAATAAAATAAATAGTCAAAGAAATATTGAAATACTCTTGGTGATCTCAGTTTTTTTTATTTTTTTTATTGAGAATCATCCATAAAAGAGTAAGCTACATTTTTAATTTGCAGGGTATAAGGTGGAATAACATTCATAGCATAATACTCACTACTCACTACTCATGAGTACTTTTAAAGGAGCTACTTTTACTTCTATTTTGAGTAGTATTTAGGACAGGTACTTTTACTCTACTACATTTTTTGACAAGTAACAGTACTTCTATTGAGTATGCTTTTTCAGTACTCTTTCCACCACTGCACCCCGCACATTCATACTTACCCTGTAACTACACAGATAATTACCCCTTAATTAAAAAATACTTACTGTATAATTCATTTATGAATTTCCCTGATAGTACCCCTTTATTCCCCCAATATTACATATTGTTCCCTTATACCTACAAGTACTTTATAGTTACACTATAATTACCGAAAGTTATGCTGTAAATTCACTTTAATTATGCAGTACTTTCCGGGCCGTAATCTAAAGCATTACCTACTTTTTTTAAAGTAACATGACCAACACTGATCCACACAAACAGACACACACTGTGAGATCTTACCCAGCCAGTATTCGCTCTCCACATTCCCAAATCCTCTCTTGTACTCTTCCCAACCCCGATAGAAATTCACACTGCCGTCCATTCTCCTCTGAATCACCTGTGATGGGTTGATAAACGACAGTTCACCATGACATCCCAACATTAACAGACTGTTCTTCCGGGTGGCAAAAGCCGAAGCGTTCCTATGGCAATGCCAGTAAATTGTTTGGTATTAAGACAGTTAACATGATCATTGAGGGGCTGATTAACTAATTCAGCAGATAGCAATACATGAAATGCCTAACCTTGGTCTAGTAGATGTAGTGCTAGTCTACTGTCATAATTTTTAAATGAGCCTCAGCCTACCATTGAGTAGTTATTTTAGTGACTGTTGCTGTTTGATTTACATGTTAGGCTATGGGATATGGTCTATTTCCCTGTTATCTAACTCAAAAGGCTATGCTCGTTTTCTGTTGCTCGGATCAGTTGGCACAGACGTGAGCTTTTGCCAGTGAAAAGTGTAATGCGCTGTAGACTATAGCGCTATTCAGCTAGGCATTCACTAAAGCTAAACTCATGATAATGAAACCAATGTGGTGCACACAGTTGCCTACAACTTTTGCTTTTCCTATTTCTTCCATTTGCATTCGATCAGTAGCCTACATGATACTAGAAGTTCTGCCTCTTCCTTATACTTTTACTTCAGGCAGTGACTGTCAATGAGTTTGATCTTTAAAAGAGATCTAAAGTTTACTAATATTAGTCTCAAATTTCCCCAGATGAAGATAATTATGCTCTGCTATGCTTTTGTAGATGGACCGTTTTGAGAATACTTCTCTGCAGCCCTACTTTTGAGGATGTCCACTCGCTTTAGCCTCCTCACCCACAGGTCCCCCTGGAAATCGATGAAATCCTACACTTTTTGCTTTATATCTGACAGCGCAACCCCAAACACAACATGTTTTTGTTATAGTTTCGACTTTAATCAGCAACAATGTTTTTAACTAGTAACTGTTTACAGTAGTCGGCTGGATCTCTTCAGTTTGTCAGTATAAGCCGCTCGCATTCTGTCACCTGGAAGTATCTTGGTGCCGATTGTTTACAAACAATCTCAAATGTCGTATAGAATATATGATTCATAATGTGTGTTCTGATGTGTGTTTAATGATCTAAAGTTACATTCATACCGTCCATCCTCCTATGTCTTCATAATTCCAAGGCCAAATGAAATTTGCACTTCGGCCAATTCTCCTCTGGATCACCTGTGATGGGTTTATATAGAATATATGATTCATAATGTGTGTTCTGATGTGTGTTTAATGATCTAAAGTCACATTTGTACCGTCAATATGTCTTCATCGTCTTCATCTTGATTGTTTACATCTTCCCAACGTGAGATCATGTGACAGTAAACCAAGACATGATCATCCCCTGCTGGATAGATGGAGTAAATCCCTCTGACTCTGTTTCCTGAGTTGTAGAGTTCAGAACAGTCCAATGGCCTGAATGTACAGTCACTGACCAGAACAACAGAGAGAAGAGCCACCAAAAACACCTTCAACTACACGAGACAGAGAGAGAGAAAGAGATGAACATCACTCTGAAAACCATCTCTAGAAATGTAGAGTTGTAGATGAACTTACTGCCATCTTCTCAGTCTCTTCTCAGTAAATCACAGCAGAGATGTGTTATATCTAGATTAAAGTAATAAAACATGTTCATATAATGTCTGTTTTCTGAAAGTTGTATCGATGTCTGAATGCTCTGTGAGGTAAATGAAGAATTAAACAGTAACTCACCTTCTGTGTTGAGTCTTGTGTTGTTCAGTCTGACAGACACTCTTTATATAGGACAGATTCTCAGACTCCTCCTCTGTCACACAAGACATTTACAAACACGTTTTGGATGCAAATACCAAAGGCTTCTACAGTCGTGATGTAAGTTAAACATGCCGTAACAGACACAATTGTGTTTTATATGTTCAGTAAATCTGACTGAATCTGGGGGATTTAGTTTATAGCAATGATTTGTAGTTTAGATTAATTCCATCATGATTCATTATCATTTTAGGTGTAAATGGGGTCTCTCTCAGAAAGTATTATTGATATCATAAATGTTCCCTGGTTTGTTTGACATGCTTGCTGTACTTACAGTGTTTTAGATTTGCTGCTTGCATTTATATTCTTCTTCTTCTTCTTCTTGAATAGAAGTCTATGGCAGCATTTGGTCAAAGCTTTTTGAAAATGGCACATAGAAGAGAGTCTGAAGATTGACCATAACAAATTTGGATTCCCATTCAGCTGGTCACTCTCGACGCAAATAGGAATCTCTCTAGCGAGAGCCAGTCTACTTTGAGTGTCAATGATTGCACCAGGTGCTCATGCCACGCAGTGCGGGTATAAATGAGACACAGGTGTTTGCATCAAACTATCTTTTTGCTTCGGAGCTGAGTGGTGGATGGATTGTCCTGAAGTCACTCTCTACAAAGCGTGTGTTAACATTATAACGAGTCAAGCTCTTCGATTAGATCTCTCCTTGTTTGGTGTTGGAGTGACAGCATTGCAGTGGGGTCGAATTTCTCCCTTTATCTTTCTATTTTGTTTCATTGAGCAAAAACAAAAGGCTGTTCAGCCCATGGTCAGACCCCCTGTTTCTTCGGGCCAGAGTGCCTCTAGAACAGGTGTCCAGGCACGCTGTGGTTTTCACGGATGCCTCGACCATGGGCTGGAGTGCTTTTAATTGAATGAAAAGGGGATTAGTTGGTGCTTTATATAAGTAGTTTTATTTACAATTCTTAAGGCGCTCTTTTGAAGTATGAATATAGATTTAGTGTTCGTTTTGTACGCGTTTCCCCACACCTCTAATCAGTAATATATGGAAGTATGAAGGAACAATACAAAGTGTACAATGAGCATTGATTTAATAGATATTCGGTTTTGTAATAGATATTTGGTTAAGTATTGCAAATCATCTGGATAGTTTGGCCTTAATATAATGTATATGTGGCTTCCAACATAAATTTTCATTGATTATTACTTCAAAAAAAAAAAAAAAAATTACTTTTCATATATCAGTGTCATTTATCATAAGTTTCTTATGTTACCAAAAAATTACCAAAAATTCAGTTTGTTGGTTTGCCACCTCCCATATAGCCTGGATGCCAGCCGAACTTAGCCCCGCCTACAACATTTTTAGGTCGGGCAATTCGGTCTGGCCTTGCTCCATAGAGGAGTGATTATCCCCGAACAGAAACTGTTCAGACCAATGAAATCATTAAGGGCGGGCTTTAGACGATGACGGACAGATGATAAACAGTAACGTATTCATGCACGTCATCAAAGGGGCTTGGATTATATTTGTTTGAATGCTAAACGAAGAGCTTGTTTGTATCTGCATTCACCATCACAATTTCTCTCAGAAATGATGATCATGTTGGGTAAGTACTCTGTGTATCATTAAATTATTTTACAACACTGGCAAAGATCGTGTATTCCAGCCTGATTCCAGCGTGCGTGCAGACAGGGGTGCCAAGTTTTTACAACAAAACGCGGCAACTACTTGGGGGGTTCTCCGGTGAAAAAATGGCGTTTGGGGGGTAAAATGTGTGTTATTTTGGCAAGTTTGCTAAAATTCGCACTCCAGGGTCTATATATCACATAATAGTTGCTTCAACCCGCAGACATAGAAAACAACCGCGGAAAAAACGCGGACTTGGCATCACAGTGCAGTTGAGCTCTGTTGACATTTGACAAGTAACGTTATGCGTCCCTTTGTTGCTCTGATTGGTTGTAGGTCTGTCCAATTGATGTCTTTCCTAGTTCGGTTGAAATACACCCCATAATCACAGCCCAATGGAGCAGTTTCAGACTCATATTCTGACTAGAATTGAGTATGACCACATCAGGCTACCTCCCATACATTATTTATATATAAATTAAACAAGAACGGTCCCAGCACTGACTCCTGCGGGACCCCACAGGTAATTAATTACCTTTGAGTTGATTTACAGTTTTGCAATTCTACAGATTGATATTGATTTTGTAAATAGTTATTTAACCAAGAAAGTGCCATCCCCCTGATTCCATATTTATGTAATTTCATGGTTAATAATTCATGGACTATTTCTGAGAAAAGTACCAAGCTATTGGTATTACCTTTGCCATTTTCATTTTATCTGGAAAAACTCCAGTTTTCAGAGATTGATTACATACATGCTTCAAAGGTTTAACAACACTGCCAATAATACATTTGACTATACACATGTCAATACCATTCCAGTCTGTGGACCCTTTACTCTTAAATGTTTTAACAATCTTGATAATTTTTTTTCATCAGTTCCCTTTACAAACGTAGATTCACTAATTTGTACATTCTTACTTAACACATCATTTATGCTGCTTTATGTCTTGGTAAGTCCCTCAGCCAAACCTGGACCAACTCTTAAAAAAAAAAAAAAAAAAAATCATTAAATTATTTTGCTGTTTTTAATTTACTATACTATAAATTACTATACTTCCTAAACAGTATGTATATATATATATATATATATATATATATATATATATATATATATATATATATATATATATATATATATATATATATATATATATATATATATATTACCCAGCCACAATTATATCAGTTCTGAGAACTTCAGAAATGTGAAAAGTGACCATTAAATAGTTGTATGTGATTCTAAATTTAAATTGCTTTATGTGGCTTTGGATCAAAGAAAAAACACTTGTTCATATCAATAAGCAAGCTTTTTGTTATCATTCTTGGTCAGTTTTGAGTGGTTAATATATTTTCCATTAAATACAGTATAAAGGGTTTCAGAACTTTACCGGGTTGAGAGGTTTCTGTTACAGTTACAATACACAGAAAGAATGATCATATCCCTCTGAAACCCAATTTAGAAATACATTTTTATATCACATTTAGCTACATTTACACATTTAGTTGTTTAAATAATAATGTTCAGATGTGGTCAGGTGTACTCTGCACCTACTTTAAACTTAACTGTTACTGATGATTATAACAAGTTAGATGATTCAGATGACTTTATAATTTGTTAATATCTAATGCCTAATATCTGATGACTTTTTAGAATTTGCTGCAGAGGGGCACAATTTGCTTAAACTGAGCAACATTAGATATTATAAAGTCATCTTAATCATCTAACTTTTAAAAATAAAGTTAGTATATTATCTGGTAAGGACATATTATATTAATAATGCAATCAGTTAGTAAATAAAGTTTTCACTTGCATCTAGTCCTGATAAAGCCACGTCTAATCGTCCAATCACAACTGACTTCAGGAAAAACGGAATAAGCCAATGACATTTGAGGTTACAATGACATAAGTGAAGTCCCGCCCCACGACTGCATGAATAAAAAGTTTTCGCGAAAATAAAATAGAGCAAAATAGAAGGTCGAGCGTGAGTATGGGGAATGATGGTGTGCGTGCAGCGAGTCGTGTCTGAGCACACGAGGGCTTGATTTGCACGCTGAGGAGATGTCATGCGTGCGCGCGGGTTCAAAATGAGCTCGCCGGCTTCCGTTTCCTCGCCTGTAGATCTGTTATTCTCTCGCGGAAATGATTTACTTTGCGCGCGAGCATCAGTTGTGCACTCGGTTATTAATGGCATTATAATGTGCCGCCATAGACAAGACCTCCAAAGATGTTTGATCGTGTGCTTTCCTTCCAGCAGCAGGGGTTGGAGCGTAGGCTGTCGCCCTTCACCCTCAAAGTTTACATTGCTGCTTTTTCTGCCTATCATGCCTAAATGGTAAGTCAGTTGGGAAGCACGACCTGGTCGTCAAGTTCCTTAGAGGGGCGAGATGGTTAAATCCTCCTCGACCTCCTCTTGGGATCTTGCTCTGGTGCTCCGAGCACTTCAGAATGCATTTGAGCCTTTGCAGTCAGCAGAGCTTAAGATTCTTCCATTTACACTTTGCTGTTGGCTGCATTGGCCTCCATTAAGAGGGTAGGGAACCTGCAGGCATTTTCAGTCAACAAATCGTGCCTGGAGCTCGGGCTGGGTGACAGCCACGTGATACTGAGACCCCAGCCTGGCTACGTGCCCAAGGTTACTAGCACTCCCTTCAGGGACCAGATGGTGAACCTGCAAGTGCTGCCCCTGGAGGAAGCAGACCCAGCCCTAGATTTGGGACAGAACTCAAAGCTTCAGGACCTTAGATCAGCTCTTTGTCTGTCATGGAGGCTAGCAGAAGGGAAAGGCTCCAAGCAGAGGATGGCCCACTGGATAGTGGATGCCATCACCATGGCTTGCCAAGCACAAGGTGTGCACTGTCCGCTAAGGGTGCGAGCACACTGTACTAGAAGTGTTGCATCCTCCTGGGCACTGGCACGTGGCGCCTCGCTGTCAGATATCTGTAGAGCTGCGGGTTGGTTGCGCTAGGTTCTATAGCCTACGTGTGGAGCTGATCGCCTGTTTTCTCACCTCAAACGGGTAGAAGCACAGAGAGTTCCAGCTCTTGTTGGCTTGATGCGCCTCAGTGCTTACATTCTCCAGAAGCAAACTCTGTCCAGCATCAGGCCTCTTACCGCTGAGTCCTTGAGAACCGGTAATGGGCTTGGGCCATGAAAGTGACCCTGCTGGGATCCCACATATTTTTCCATGGTTGCTCCTCTCAGAAGCCTGTGTCTTTCCCCTAGAAGAGCCCTGCCTTCTCTAGGGATGGAGGCCTCTCATGTCGGTGGGCTATAGCTCAGCTCTGTTCTCCACATAACTCCTTCGGGGTACGATGTGGGTTCCGCAGTGTCCCCTTTCACTAGGGCACACTTTTCCAGTGTTACCCAATAGTCATTGAGTGGGTCATGCGGAACAGCAGTGATGGACTTCTCTGTGTGAGCCCCGTCTCATCAGGTAAGAGAGCTCAGGAGGCTCAGACAAGGCACTGGAAGGGGGCAGAGTCCATGACGCTTTGGTAGGGATTCCTATTCGTCAGAAATCCAGCGTGGCGTTGACAGTGACCAACTGAATGGGAACGTCTCAGTTACATATGCAACCCTCGTTCCCTAAAGGAGGGAACTGAGACGACACGTCCCGTCGCCATGTCCTCTGTCCCTGCTGGGGTGCTAGCCTACCTGCTCGGCTCGGAAGCAAAAAGATAGTTTGATGCAAACACCTGTGTCTCGTTTATACCGTGATGCGTGGCATGAGCACCAGGTGCAATCATTGCATGCCAATGTGCATTGGCTTGTTTAGTTACACTCGAAGTAGATTGGCTCTCGCTAGCAAGATTCCTATTTCTCGGTACTCCAACATGGCGTCTCTGTTCCCTCTTTCAGGGAACGAGGGTTATATAAGTAACCAAGATGTTCTCTATATAAAACCCTTTAGTGCTACTTTGTGACTTTTGAGCAAAATGTTTTTCTACAAATTTTGTCCAGTTTGCACAATTATAGTAATTTTCGGAAGGCTTTCATACCCCATTTGATGTTTCCTTCATTTAAAAAAAAAGATAATAATAATAATAATAATAATAATAATAATAATAATAATAATAATAATAATAATTTCCCTTCATCTCAGTGACATGAGATTGTGTGACTTTTGTAACATTACCTATCTAAACCAAAAAGTGGGCGTGATTTGGTTGTTCTGAAGGTATGTAAAAAAATTAAAAAGTCCCACTCAGGGCCTTTGATTAAGAGTTTTTCATTCTTCAATTAAAACAAATAAATAAGGCATAAATCTGAATACTTTCACACAGAAATGAAGGCCTGGTACTAGAGCACAAATGCAATGTGGAAACTTGCACACTCAAACAAACACACACAGGTGTGACTGCAGATGACAGCATTTGTATAGGTTTTTACAAACAAAACCTGATACAAATGCAGATTTAAAGGGGTGAGACCAAACACACACACACACACACACACACACACACAAACACTTTTGCATGCACACGTGCACACACAAGCAAGACGCACACACACACACACACACACACACACACACACACACACACACACACACACACACACACACACACACACACACACATGCAAATCCTGTTTTTATTTACACTTTTTAATCATTTCTTATTTTAAAGTTAGTGAAAACTAACTAGTGAAAACTAGTAAACTAATTAGAGACTCACAATGTTTTTCAGATACAACCAAACCTTATATGAATTATAGGCTTGGCAGGGCCCGTGATTGATGCTTGCAGCTATATTTTGTACATTTTCTGTGAAATGTTAAAATAAATCCATATGTTTATTTATAATAAATCATACTTCAAGTTAAACAGACTCCAGTTAAACAAAGGATTTGATCACAGATCAATGTTTGATGTTGATGTTCGTAATCTTGGATAATCAGCTGACTCTCATGACCCAGAGCCCAACACATCGCACACATTTGGTTCTCCCAGACTTTTCTCTACGTAAATCCATTCTCCATCTCCAATGAAGAGTTCATATTGTGTCATGAAGGGTTTTTTATTTTCCATTTTTCAATAAAATAAATAAATCTGGCATAAATCTAAAAAACAATTCACACAGAAAACAAGAGCACAAATGCAATGGTGAAATAAATATGATCTCTCTCCCATACACACACACACACACACACACACACACACACACACACACACACACACACACACACACACACACACACACACACACACACACACACATACAAAGAATAAGGTGTGACAGCATTTGTATAGAATTTGGCAAACAAAATCAGCACCAAATGCAACTACGGTTAATTTCTGCATATATATATATATTTTTTAAAAAACAATTTCTTATTTTAAATGTAGGAAAGTTTATACTTAACCACTAGATGGTACATCTCTTTCAAATTTTCGGATTTGACACTAGAGCCAAAAGGCATTTTACAATCAAAGCTGACGTAATGACGCAATTGGTCATGAGACACACGACAGCCAATGCTGTCAAAGCTGACATCACGTAGCAAATTTTGAAATGTGTTAATCATCAGCCGGTGGATGGACTCGACGCTGCTGATCGCTTTTTGGGATTTACTTCACACAAACCAATCGTTTGCACAGTAAATAGAGACGTTGAATGAGGGCTCCTCTTGGTGACGGACAAATTGCAAGGATAATGTCATTGCAAGGATAATGTTAACATTACAAGGTCTGTTTTTATTTTATTTTAAAGTGAGTTGTGGCAAGCAGCGGGGCGAGGGACCGCGAGAGTGGGCCGGTGACGAGTGGTACTGAGTGCCAGCTGCGCGACACACCAGTCTCATCTGCGAACGCTGCGTTCACACCAAACGCGAATTGAGCGGCAAAATCGTGTCTGCTGCGTGTAGTTTGATGCGTGAACATTTTGAATCCATTTACGCATCCGCAGCAAATTTGACGCGCGTAAAAAATCGAGCATTTGAAGTGAAATAGACAAGCGTTAAAATGCAAAAATGCAAGATTATTTTTTTAAATAGACGCTGTCTTTATAAATAAACCACATATTTTAGCTTTAAACAACTACGTTACCAAATGAAAAGCATTAAAACTACATTTAGTGTCAAAATAACAATGCTTTTTAATTATGCAGGGTTTGTCATCACATCACTTTACCACGTGGCAGCAGCAAGCAGGTTCCTCATTGGTTAACGCAGCACGAATTGACACCAAAGTTAAAAATTTTCAACTCAGGTGTAGATGCGAATTTGCATAAAACGTGTAAATGTACAAAAGGCACCATTCGCACGTAATGCGCAAGACGCTCAATTCACTTCAAATTTGCTTCATTCACGCAAACTGGACACGGGAATGAGGCAGGAGTCCATCGCGCCGCAGGACCTCCAGATGCACGTAAACGCACCCTTCAGTGGTTTAAGTAGCCCAAAAGAAGTGCCAGTGCTCTATTATTATTATTTATTTATTTTTGCTGACTCCTCTCGTCCCCTGAGGTAACAACAAATATATTATTTATTTATTTAAGCCTTTAAATTCCCAAGGGAACTTAGGCCATCGACTAAGCTCTTCCATCCGCTTCCGGGCTTGGGCCCTCCGCTCCAGGTGTTGCCACATCAGCCCTTCTCCCTTCATTTCTTGTTCTGTGGTTCTTCTCCAGGTGGTTCTCGGTCTGCCTCTTTTCACTTAATGGCACTTAAAATGTTGAACTAAATGTTGTTGCAACCATATATGAATAAATGAAAATGCATATTTTTGTATTAAAAAGAACTTAGAGGATTGGTTTTGCTGCTTGAGACTTTATTAGTTATTTTGTGTTTGAATAGCCTAATGAGTTTATGAATACGACAAGTTACTTAAATATTAAATATTTAAAAAATAGCCTACTGCATTAACTTAAAATTATAGTGGAAGACGACTTCCCCTTTTTGATCCCGTCTTCCATCAGGGAGAATGCATGCGTTTTTTTGCATGGCTGAATGTTGGACTCACAAACAATAATCACGTTGTTTGCATCCGCCCAAAAACTGATTTGCCGAAAATCTAAATGTGAACAGTTAAAGAGATTCGCCGTTAGTGCGCGCATAGAGAACACCGGCAGAGGATTCTGCCAGGTCTTAAAGCCTTCCGCGAATGGTTATTCTCGGTGGGACGAATTAGGAAACGTGCATTGTGAAGGGCGCTCTGGAAGATGTACAAATGAGTGAAGATGTGCACGGTGAGGTGGCAGTACGCTCAAGAGCTATATTTGGAAGTGGCGGTACTGAGTACCGGCGCGTACCGGCCCACTTAAAGCACTAGCGCCCTTCCATTGACTTAACATGGAAATCATTCACTCCAGACACTCTAATCGCATTCGGTGTAAATGTACCTTTAAAGAAGTTGCAGGTCTGTGAGAGCCAGAAATCTTGCTTTTTTATAGGTGACCAAATACTTATTTTCCACCATAAATATGCAAATAAATTCTTTAAAAATCAGACAATGTGTTTTTCTGGATTTTTTTTCTCATTCTGTCTCTCATAGTTGAAGTGTACCTATGAGGAACGTTACAGGACTCTCTCATCTTTTTAAGTGGGAGAATTTCAAATTGGTGGCTAACTAAATACATTTTTGCCACACTGTATAACTATTGTAGTGTATTAAATGTATTTGCTTGAAATAAGTGGGGCTATCAAATGTGTGTACATTTTTTTGTACAGGAGGGGCAATATTGTTATTACTATAAAACTGGAAAAATTTTGGGTTTAACAGAGCAGAGGGCAAAATCCGAACCACTTCCTGAACCAGTCAGGCTGAAGCGAGGCTTCGGACATCATCAGTGATATCATTAGTCTAAAGCGATAGAAGTCTCGATACGCGCTTCACTGAAAGCTTCTGGGATTTCAGGAAAAGATTCAAAGCATAATAATAATAATAATGCGTTTGATTTATATAGTGCTTTTCAAGGCACTCAAAGCACTTTACATTGAAGGGGGGAATCTCAACCACCACCAATGTGCAGCACCACCTGATGATGCGACGGCAGCCATATTGCGCCAGAACACTCACCACACACCAGCTGATTGGTGGAGAGGAGAACGAGTGATGAAGCCAATCAGGAGAGGGAGATGATTAGGAGGCCATGATGGACAGAGGCCAATGGGCAAATTTGGCCAGGATGCCGGGGTTACACCCCTACTCTTTTTCCGAAAGACATCCTGGGATTTTTAACGACCACAGAGAGTCAGGACCTCGGTTTAACGTCTCATCCGAAAGACGTAGTGTCAAGCATCAAGAGTGTCAAAAACAAGCAAACAAACCAAAAAGGTTCAAAAGAGATTTCAATGAAGATTTTTTTTAATTTGTGGCCACTAATCAAATAAACATAATCCGAAAATAAGATACATAGTGTCTGATATATGAAGCTGTTAGGTATGGAAGCTTTATTTCACTCATTTGAACTAATTTCTCAGGATTTTTTTTTTAATAAAAAGTCTCGATACTTATGGGGAAGTTATTGGGACTTCCATAGCAAGGCAGAGATCACTGGTAAGACTTTGTGAAGATGCATGTTTCTAAATGAATAACCACCTAACAATTACTGGCAGGAAGTAAAGACGCCATGAGCTGCATAATAATATAATAATATCAGGGTTTTCATTTTTTTTATTTTAAAGTGAGCATATCTAAATTTTTTTAGGAATTGCATATTTATTTATATCTACCACAGATTCTGAAAACAAGCGGAATAATAATCTTGTTTCTTCTTCACCATTGTCTTAGGTAAATACACATTTTATCCGTAATGGAAAGTTCCCCGACAGTAAGAGCTGGAAGAGAACCAATTACAGGATTATATCTTTTATCTTTTAGTTTTTGATAAGGTAAAATAGTTTTGGGGAAAGACAACTAATGAGTTTTAAATATTATTTTAAAGATACATTTGCCCCAAGATTATTAACAATTTCGGTGCGGTGTAATTATACAGGTAAACTGACTGATTTAAAAAGTCTGTAACGGAAATTCAAAGCCTTGTTAAACCAAACTAAATCTTGTTTTTGAAAAATATATATTGTTTATTCCAAAACACACACAAATGTGGAGAGAAATAGTGTCTGTAGATCCATTTCCAATTATCCAAAGCTTGTTTGTAAAAAATAGGAAAAATTAATTTGAAGATTAATGAATTTAAAATCACATACAAGTGTCATCAATATACAAAGAGGAACTGTTTTTTTTAAGTTTGCCTTGTTTTTTTCCGAGTTCTGGCCTAACAAACGCCCCTTTAGCCTTTAGTCAGATTTTTTCTCTTAAAAAGTATAGACTTCCTTTCTCTGGTAAATGGACTGCATTTATATAGCGCTTTTATCCAAAGCGCTTTACATTTTTGCCTCACATTCACCCATTCATACACCGACGGCGATGTCAGCCTCATCCAGCTCGTCGGGAGCAGCTGGGGTTAGGTGTCTTGCTCAAGGACACTTCGACACTTGGTCAGGTGGAACCGGGGATTGAACCACCAACCTTCTGGTTTGTAGACAACTTACATGAACCACTGAGCCACTGCCGCCCCATTCTCTGCATCATTTAAAGAGGAAAGACAGCTATTTATTTATTTTTAACTAAAGTTTCATACTGTAATCCCTTTGATTTGGAAAGATCTTTACTAATATCACACCACGGTCTGTCCAGCAGAGGGAGACGGAGAGCACAAGACCTTCCACATCTTCCTAATTCACTGCTCGTTATTGGTTCAGTTAAATCACCTGTGCCTAGCGTGTTAACAGGTGTATATTTAAAGACTTGCATTTGCTTGTACCGGTGCTCAGTCTTGAAGTTCTCTTGCCTAGCCTATGCTTTTACATTGACATGTTTGGGCTACCCTGAGACTTTTGCTCAGCCCTTTTTGACCAGCTTCTCTGGTAATGGTTGTTTTATGTAATTGGACTCTTTTGCGTGCATCATCCAGTGTGGATTTGTACCTAGTGATGGGCAGACCGAGGCTTGGTGAAGCACTGAAACAGTTAAAGCGAATGTGCCGAAGCTTCGAAACAACACCCGACACCCGTCTCCATGGCGCCATCTAGTGGTCACTTGCGTGTATTGATCTGAAATAACCTTGACAGTGATCTACTTGGTTGTAAAAAAAAAAAAAAAAAAAAAAAACATTACATCTGTCTGACAACTACTTGGTTTTGTAACCTGTAGCATCCTCGTTGTAAGTTTTTTTTTTCATGAAAACTTAAGATTATTAAAAGAAATAAAGCCACAATGTGTCATTTGTTACATAACATTTTTGTTGTTGAAGGATTTTTTATTTATTTATATAATTTCTCCAGCCTTTGAATAAATCCTCTCATAAGGGACACTTGTTGCTAGCATGCACAAATATTTTTTAGCAAGTACATACAAATAAGACTGAAAATTAAGTTAATGGATCATGCATTCTGGGCCAATATAATACCCAATACACACATCTCACTTTATGTGGTGTTTCCAAATGGAAACGCTCCCACACCAGATGTACGAGCCTCCATGTCTATCTATATATATATCACCTATGAATATCTTCTATATCTATGTAATTCTGAATTGTCTAAATTCTATATCTATAATTCTAACGTAGCCTATGAATGCGTCACTAGCCTATATCTATCCTAACTATCTGTCACTGTCTATACCTATCAGTCATATCGGTAAATATAACTAACCAAAGAGCACAATAAATCTCACTTATATCACAAAATCTCTCTCCTCTCACAAAAAACTCCTCTCACAAAAACCGACGAGGTGAGGATGGATTAACTTCACTTTTAAAGTGTGGGGAATGAGGTTCATTCAGATGTGTGACTGTGTGGTTTGTTCCCGTCCCTTTTAATCAAAGCAGTTTTGACCGGCGCTCCTGATGAAATACTTCGGCGCTTCATTTAGCCACAGTCACGTGACATGAGTCCCAGTTCGGAGCAGTGTTTTGAAACATCTGCGCTTCAAGATCTCGACACAGCGTCGAAACGTCAGTTCCGCGACAGCCGTCCCTATTTGTACCTTGCTCAACCTAGCACTGATGCTGGATCATTTGGGTTTGCTTTAAGAATACTAAGTAATACACTGTAAAAATGATTTAGAAAAAAAAAAGTTGCCTTAAAATTTTGAGGTCATTGAAATTAAAATTTTGAGTTAATACAATGAGCATTTTTTGAGATTCGACAACCTTTATTAAAATATTATTAACAGATTTTTTTAAGCATATTGGGTAATTGTGTGTGTTTTGTTTCTGATGACGCAGCCAAATTGTGCTATTTTCATGATTTATCAAACTTTTTATGTGGTTCAGATACAATAATATTCTGAGTTTCTATATATTAAACAAATTTCCTTCATTGTATCAACTCAAATTTTTAATTTCAATAAACTCAAAATTTTAATATTTTAAAATTTAAATTTTAAGTTAAACCAACAAAACACATTTTTTTTTACAGTGTAGGGATGCAACAATACAGTTAGTACACGGTTCAATACATAGCTCAGTTTTTCACCACGGTTTTCGGTCTGGTTCGGCTTTTTGCTATTCTATTCTCAGGCAACAGGAACAGAAAGAGGTTAAGGAGAAAATGTTTTCATTGCAATACTCTTTCTTTATTTTACTTAGAAGACTTGAAAAACCTTAACTTAAACTTAAACCTTTACTAAAAAAAACTTTCAAGGGAAACACATTCCTAGTGTATTTTATAATATAAAATAAATATAATACAGGTAGAGAGAAGAGCGTAACGAGCGAGAGAGAGAGAGTGTGTGTGTGTGTGTGTGTGTGTGTGTGTGTGTGTGTGTGTGTAACAAATGAGAATGAGAGAAGATAGAGAGAAGCAAAGAGAAAGAACCTGAGACATGACAGTTACCCACGAGTGCTTGGACTGAAGTGGTGGGACCGTCTGTTGACCCCCTGTTCATTTTGTTCACACTCCAGATAGCAACAGGATGTGGATTGCTGCATCCCAATGTGGGCTAGAGTCCTTTGGGGATGAAGATTTGGTTGTGCTCCGCTTTCGGACGTGTTAGCACTGCTCCGGTCCAACCCAGAGTTGACAGCCTGTGATCTTAAGCAGCCACGAGCCTCGGGCTGGTGTGGTACTTCCCGCCTTGTCACGAGCGCTCATGGTTGGACAATTGGTTATGGGATGGCACCTGACAGCTCTTGGAACCTGTCCCCGATGCCTTTTGTCCTAAGGTGCATGAGGAGTTCACAACGTCCTGGAAGTCCCAGTGTCTTCCCGTGACCGTTCGCTGGCCTCCTCCGCCTTCTCTGCCCTCAGTGGGTAGACAGGGGTCCCCCCGGTAGGACGCTACGGTGTCCACAGAGTGCTTCAACATGGCATGGCTATCTTAAGCACCCCTCTCTCTAGCCAGTCTCATCTACTTCAGTGGCAGAGTCCTGCTTTGCTTAGGGCCAGGCCACAGCCCCTTTGCACATGCACAAGGGTGGAGCCGACCCAGGGCTCCTCAATGAGCTGCATGCTGCCATCGACCCCACACTCTGGGTGATGAAGGTGACCACACGATACCTTGGTTGGGCGACTTCAACAGCTGTCTATGCTGTCACCTTACTTGGTGGACGAGGGAAAGGTTGAGCGGACCCGCCTCCTCAATTCTCCCATATCCTAGGCTGGCCTTCTAGGCGGCGCAGTGGCTAAACCACGGCTCCTCAGCAGGTAAATTTAATGCGAAAACACATTTTCATGCCATTGGCTAGTTTTGTAGATCTTACATGGCTTATGGCTTATAAGCGAAACCCCCATTTCGTCAGTACTGATTTAACTTGTCCATTCCAATCCTTCAGGGAACAAGGGTTACATACGTAACAAGATGTTTTGTTCAATGAATTTAACTAAAGTGTACATTAAATCTTTCATTTACTGCATGTTGACACTTTATTTTCACATGAAAGAGCAAATGATGGTAAAAAAAAAGCGTTCCGTGCGCATGGTCCATTAAAATAAGTCAATTATGACGGATATATTTCACAAGTTCACGCTTACATCAAATTACATAGAAAAGAGATAATAGGGCACCAAATGTCAAATTTGATAGCTTGAGGGGGTCATCAAAATTCCATAACTTTTTTCTTAAGGAGCTCGGTGTAAAAGCATCCTCTCTCTCTGATGACAGAAGCGGAATGAGCTGTGGGAGTGTGTGTACACACCTCCAGTCTTCGCCCCCTAGCACTCCCATTGATGTGGTACAACGACTAAAAGTAAAAAAATAAAATAAAAGCAAAATGGATAATATTAAAGGGGGGGGGGGGGGTGAAATGCTGTTTCATGCATACTGAGCTTTTTACACTGTTAAAGACTTGGATTCCCATCCTAAACATAGACAAAGTTTCAAAAACTAATGTTGGACGTTTGATGGAGTATTTCTGTGTCAAAAATATTCCTTCCGGTTTCTCACAAGTTTCAGAGAGTTTTTTTCGAGTATGGGTCGGCTTGACGTTAATAGACCGGAAGGTCCTTGTATGGGCCATACGGGCTCTTCTCCCTGTATGGTGCGCGCCCTGTAAGTTGTTTCACATTACATTGTAATGTTACATTTTTATTTAGTTTAGACAAAACACTGTTTTCTTTAAGAGTTCAGTGCAAAAGCATCCTCTCTTTCTGAGAGAAGCGGAATGAACTGCTTGAGGGTGCTTAAAGCTCCCCTCCCTGTCTCCGCCCCTAGCACTCCCCCTCGATACTGGAGAATGCATGTTACCCTTTGATTACCCAGGGAGTTGTGCTAAAAATCTTTGTGCACATTTGTACACGGCTAAATATTTTGTCAGGGCTGTCACACCTTTTTGATGAAACGTTCCACACTCTTGAAAAGCTAAGATAAAATTTTCAAACATGAACTTTATACAGGAATTATGTGTATCTGTAACATCTATGTAAAAAAGACCAAATAACTAAGAAAAGAGGAACAGTACATATTGTGAAGTACCAATTATAATCAATACACAAAATACATGTCAGGAAATAAAGGTTAAGAACTATGTTCCTCCACAATCTTTTAAAGGCTACGGATAAGATTCAAACATAATCTTTATATGCAAAAAATTTGTTTGCACAAAAGTAAATTCAAGAGAGCAACTTCAACCATTTCAAATGAATACAGAAATTCTCTCTCCTGGTCTATTGTAAAGTTTATGCTGATTTGTAAATTACATTATTTCCACTACTCGATGACACTGTTTTACATTTTTGTTTCTTTAGTTTTTGTACAGTTGAACAGTTTGTAAAGACTACTTACTGAGCATGGTCAAACATGTTCATAGGAGTTAAATAAAAACACATGAACAAGTACAGCGTAAAGAGAGTTAAATGACAGTCCTTCTACATGAGAGTGTTTAAGACTAAACTAATTATATTTCTTTTAGGACATATTTCTGTTTTTTTCTATGATGCGGACATGACGCCACAACATGAAAAGGGAGTCTAAACTTAACTAAATAACTAATACATTTCAAACTTTTCTAACTATTAAAACTTATCTAACTATTTGCACATTTAAAACTGTGCATCTCGCAGCAGTCATGGATACACATTTCTTTTGTGTATGTCTCTTAATTAACAACAGTTAAGTAAATAAATTACTGTTTATAAGTAGCCATTTTATTTGGCTAAATTTGCTCCACACCAATATTGTAACACCAGTGTTTAGGTGTCTGTCTTTTAGGTCTTGTGCAAAAACAGACGTGTGTTTTATGTTTTAATATTTTGTCTTTCTTTATAAGAAAATGGTAAACATATGGTAAGCTGTTTTATTTTTTTAACATATCATACACTTCAATAGTTAGCCAGGAACTGCAAGTGAAATAATTTAGAGTAATGTGAAACACACTCAGTCATTCACATCAGAGTTGGGTTCTAGTTGATATTAAACAGCTATTGTCTCCAGCATGTTTATCAGTGTTTGCATGCTTAACAAAGTTTTACACAAGTCACAAAGTGTTTATTGTAGTATACTCACTGACTCTGAAACCATACCAAAAACTTTATGCGTGTAACAGTTTGGAGACATTTGTGTTTCATGCATCTGATTTTGTTTGCATTTCTCCTGAAACACACTGCTTTTGAAATTGTTTACCAATTTATAACATTACCATTCTCAATGTAGTGTGTGCGTGTGTTTTCCTTACACTTTGTCAGGAAGAAAAAAAAAGATGTTTGTAAAACATCTCTTAACGTTTGGTAAATATTAACTTAAAGCCTGCACAAAATGAAATATATCCTTAAGTATTTTATTGTGAACACCCTGTAATCTTTAATCAAAATATGTTACCTAAATCGTTTGGTTAAATGAATAGACATCTCTCACCGTGGCCTTAATCCTATATAGATGTTTATGACTTCATGATGATCACCCCCTATACACCACACTCCAGTGGGGGAGCACTGAGCCCATCAGGCTTCCTGATAATCTCACAGAGATACACAGAGGTTAGTTGATCTCTTAACCGAGTTGTCCTATCTGTTCAGTGGGTGCTATTACCAATATCAGATTTTACAGCATGGACTCCTGAGCTACAGCAAAAAAAGTTGTAGAAGGAACATTGTCTGTCGTTACATGAACTGCCTAAGTCATCTTCAACATTTCTTTTTTCTGAGCCTGATGCAAACAGAGCCTCTGCAACTAATAACACTTTAGGGGATCTGACCCATAAACCCAAACTTCAAAGCCTTTAAGGCCTGGACAATTTTTCTGCAAGGACTCTAGGAACTATTCAAATCATTCGGCATCAAATAGGGGGCACAGTTTTTATTGGACGCGAAGTTGAATTCTGAAGAATCTGTGTAGATTTCTGGAATGGCTATGGAAAAACTGTTGGTAATGTCTATGATAATGATGATAATGCCACCTGTAATGTCATTATTATTGCTTGACTGTTTGTATCTAATGCGCCATTTTACCATTTTCTTTACTACTTCAACATGCATTCAAAGTGATACAGTGCCCCTTAGATGACATGCAACAAAAAAAAGGTAAATAGTGCACACATTTTACTATTTAGTTCCTTCGATTTATAAATCGTGCGCACGTTACACTAATTCGTTCTCTCAATTTATAAATTGTTCGCATAATTTAGTAAATCGAGGGAATGAATTAGTAAAACGTGCGCACTATTTAAAAATGAAGGGAACAAAATAGTAAAATGTGTGCACGATTTATAAATTGAGAAAACAAAATAGTAAATTGTGCACACGATTTAGCCTACTAGTTTTTTACTGCATGTCATCTGCGGGGCTCCATAAAGTGAGGAGATGGGGTGGTGGAAGGATGCTAAAATAAAAACGGTCAATGAAAGAATTACATTTACTGTATATATCAATTAATCAATCAACTTTATTTATATAGCGCTTTTACAATCACGATTGTGTCAAAGCAGCTTCACAGTGTCAAACAGGATAATATTGCGACAAAATTAGATTTGGCTGTACAGTCGTACTGGAGAAAACAGTGATGTTATCAGCTTATTTTAATTTATCATATAGCAACAATGTTGGCAGATCAGTATTTAAGTTTATAGAATTAAATAAGACCTAATTCATACATTTTATTTGTATAATAAGTTGAATAACTTTAATCATATTTTTAGTGTCCCCAACTGAGCAAGCCAAGCCAAAGGCGACAGTGGCAAGGAACCAAAACTCCATCAGGGCATGATGGAGAAAAATAAACCTTGGGAGAAACCAACCTCAGTCGGGGTGCCAGTTCTCCTCTGGCCTATTAACACACCGTGTAAGATTATTATTCTGGCAACCTTACAGGTCAGAAATCATATTAGATTGGAATATTCAAAATTTCAGGGTATCACGGAAGAGACAGATTTATTTGGAAATAAATGATGGGATGGCGTGTCGATTACACAAGAGTATGAATACATGAAAGATCGGAATTATTGCGCCGAAGACGGGAAGATATACACCTCTTATCATTGATTCAATTGATTAGCTTAATGTGCTCCACCCAAAATGTGTTATTAAAACATCACACACACACACAAAACATATATACCCAGCTACAGTAACGGAATGTTCTCTGAACTTTGACTAACATTCTGGCAACATGTTTTCAAAGTTATGAAAACATTCTTCCAGTAATGTTAGTAGAAAGTTTGTTCAAAGTTATATAGTCTTTAGTAATGTTCTCACACAATAAGCACAGAAGAATTATTTAAACATAGCTTAAGAAATCTTTTATCCTAAAATGTTGTCGTTGTCTTTTTAAATGTTAATACTTTTTTCGGAATGCTCAGAGAGAACATTTAAAAGTAACATTCTCATGTTTGCAATTTGATACCGTTGAATGTTTCCTTAACTCGTACATTACCAATAAACATTTTAAAAAAACTGTTTGGAGAACAATAAAAATAAAATAAAAAATATAATGAAAACATTTGACTAACGTTCCTAGAACAATTTTTTGTAACATTCTCATGTTTGATGTTCTCATGATGCAGAATGGGATGTAAAACAGACTTTTGCTGGCAAATAAACAGAGATATCTGTGTTAAGAGAAACGTACACATTGTTCGTTCACATATAGGATTGTATTTATAGGGAAAGTGAATCAGTTCATGAGCAGTTGAACTGAATTCCTCATTTACTGTTTCTGACGTCTATTCTGGAGATGAACAAATCCACATCAACACATAATGCCTTTCAATGCTGAACTTTATTAGAGTTTATTGTTGATTCGTTTCAGTTGTAGATTTAAAGAAGTGACCCACACCAAAGAGAAGATAACTGATCAGGGTATATAAAACAACAGCCATATATCATAGGTCACCATATATACCATGATTTACTGAGTTACTCAGTTAACAGAGGAAAGGACACCCAAAACTTTCTGAGAAACACTGTAATGTTTCTTCAGAGGTCTAAGCCACACGTTTGATCTTCATTCTGATGGATTTCATACCGACAGCGTGAGTGTTCTTCCAGGTGAACCAACTATCTCCAATGGCGTTATGGGTGGGATCTTCTCCCCATAAATACACACCGTTGGGGTTTGAACTGTGACAGGCTGCGTACCAAAATGCCCCGAGAAACTGTTTGGCACAGTTCCCCCCCCAGGTGTCTTGGTCTTTGTCAAAGGTGGAGAACTTCATACCATTATGGCCAGATAAAGAGTCACCTGCAGAAGAGAAGAGCACCATTGAGGACATCGGTTCCACATTTACTAAGTGTGATTTATTTTTCAATGTAAATGAAAGTGCCGTACCTGCTGCTCCATTCTTGAACCCTGAAACTTGCAGTCTATACCCATCAGTTTCAGGACCCACAGAGAAGGTCGAGTACTGAGCAAAACCTTTCCTTCCAGTGAAGTCCTCCAGATCCACTCTCAGCATGTACTTCCTGTTACGTGTCAGCTGGTGCATTTTCTCCAGCCCTGTACACACACACACACACACACACACACACACACACACACACACAAAGAACATGTTCAACCAAACACATGATCCTCCACTCAAACAGACACACACTGTGAGATCTTACCCATCCAGTATTCGCTCTGCACATTCCCAAATCCACTCTTGTACTTATTCCACGGCTGATAGAAATTCAAACTGCCGTCCATTCTCCTCTGAATCACCTGTGATGGGTTTATATAGAATATATGATTCATAATGTGTGTTCTGATGTGTGTTTAATGATCTAAAGTCAGATTCATACCGTCCATCCTCCGTTGTCTTCATTATTCCCACTTGAGACCATCTGACAGTAAACACGGACAGGAACGTCTCCTGCTGGATAGATGGAGTAAATCCCACTGAGCCTGCGTCCTGCTTTATAATGGGAAGAACAGTCGGCCGGCTTTTTAGGAATTTCAACCGGATTTCCTCCATCCCGACTGCATCCGCTCACCAGAACAACAGAGAGAAGAGCCACCAAAAACACCTTCAACTACACGAGACAGAGAGAGAGAAAGAGATGAACATCACTCTGAAAACCATCTCTAGAAATGTAGAGTTGTAGATGAACTTACTGCCATCTTCTCAGTCTCTTCTCAATCTCTCACAGCAGAGATGTGTTATATCTAGATTAAAATAATGAAACATGTTCATTTAATGTCTGTTTTCTGAAAGTTGTATCGATGTCTGAATGCTCTGTGAGGTAAATGAAGAATTAAACAGTAACTCACCTTCTGTGTTGAGTCTTGTGTTGTTCAGTCTGACAGACACTCTTTATATAGGACAGATTCTCAGACTCCTCCTCTGTGTCACACAAGACATTTACAAACACGTTTTGGATGCAAATAAAAAAGGCATCTATCATCATTGATGCAACATATACATGTAGTGAGTCAAACCTGTATTTGATCTAATCAGTAATTCTGACCGAATCTGGGTGATTTAGTTTATACCTAAAGTTTGTAGTTTGGATTGATTCCATCATGATTAATTATTATTCTGGACATAAATGTGGTATCTCTCATACTGTGCCTTAGATTTCATTAACGTTCCCTGTGTTGTTTGCTATGCCTTCAGTGTTTGGCACTGGAATAAAACCTGCATGCTTGAGTTCTATACCCAGTGATGGGAATAACCGCGTTCATTTTTTCAGTAACAAGCAATAAAATGAATAACTGTTTCCCCCGTTACAACGCTGTTACCGTTACTGAGAATAAAATGCGGCGTTACTATAATTGAGCTCACTGAAGCGGTTTACATCCGAACAGGCGCGCTCTCTGTCAGCGGACCTGCCAACACGATCGCATGGTCATGCGTATCAAAAGTTGGATACGTGAAATGGATACGCCAAAATGAGTTTTGGCATGCAAATGCTGCGCAGTTTTCCGCGTGCATATGATACGCACTTTATGGCATATATATGACACGCTCTTGGGTAGGATTAGGGAGGTGGTGGGGGGTTTGTACGTATAATACGCCATAAAGTGTGTATCATATGCACGCGAAAAACCGCGTACCATATGCATGCCAAAACTCATTTTGGCGTATACATTCCACGAGATTGCACACTCGTACTATTTATACACATTTTCGTGAGATCGGGCTCTGTTGTACACATAACTGATTATGATATGTGGGTGGGACACAACCATAACTGATGATGATTCATGATTGGCTTAGGTAGACACACACACACACACACACACACACACGTGCATTCGACCAGGAGTCAGAGCGATGGCATGTCCAATGACTTCAAAGGTAGCTTTCGCAAACTGGAAGTATAAGCACTAGTTTTCCGTCGCTGACGTTTATAACGTGCAGCTTATGCCCAGAAAGAGTCAATTGATAACGCGAGCTCCGCTACCAAAAGAAGGACACAGAGCCACGACATTAAAGCAACCAAAACTAGGTTTTTCTCCACCGCAAACTCTTATCACCCAGACAGAATTTAACAAAATAATATCTAGATATATAGTTGAGGACAGAGTGGGTAAGCCCGCCATAAACAGGACTTGAGAGCACTTCTTGTTAAACTGTTTACTTCTCTGAGGAAGAAAATACTTCAAGCAGGCTACAGTATGTCTACCAGTTGTGTGAACGTTGTAGAATGTGTATGTGCATTACAAAGAGTCTGGCTATGTAAGTTAGGCTAATATATTTTTTATCATTATTTTCTATTTTGGGTAGACTTTTCTGAAGGAGCATCATTTATTTTTAGATTTATTTGATGGCCAGTTGTGGTCTGTGCAATAAATATTACAGTTCTAAACCATCTATTTAGTTTTATTCTTCCACTATATTACTGATATTTACAATAATGTCTTGAATTTGATAGGTGTCTCTCACATTGTCCTACAGCAACATTAAAATAGTGTAGATTAGTGTCTTTTCCTGGACCGTTCCCACCTGGTGGAATGACCTGCCGATCTCAATTTGTGCAGTCGAGTCTGAAGCCATTTTTAAAAAGCATCTTAAGACAGATCTTTTCCAATTGCACCTGACCAATAAAGACTAGCACTTAACTATCCCATTAAATTTTCTGTTTGTTTGTCTTAAAAAAGTTTGTTTTTTAAATTGTTTGTGTAGTGTGCTCGATTAACTGAGAATTCTTACAGCTCTTACAGGTTGTTGGCGTTGTTGGTTTCGTTGCTTCTATTGATCTCCCCTTTTTGTAAGTCGCTTTGGATAAAAGCGTCTGCTAAATGATTAAATGTAAATGTAGTGTACAAAGTTTTATAATAATAATTTATTCTATTTAGTGTCCATTTCATTCATTTAACATTTAATATTGGGGGTTATCCAAGTTATTTGACATATTTGAACATTTAAAAAAAGTTTTAATCTAAAACACAGTAGTTACTTTTCCTGGTAATTAGTTACTTTTATAATGATGTAACTGATCAGTTTCTGCAAGAGTTTGTAAGAAAGATTTTAAACTTTAAAAAGCTAATAGCAATATGTGTTACATTATTGTCACTGCATTATTGTCAGTAATTCGGCTAATTCCATTTTAAACCACTTTGCCTAAAATAATCACCATAACGCTACATATGCGATTAGTGCAGGCTTTGCTCAGAACTGTAATTGCTGCTTTCAGCTGTGTTTAAATCAATGTTTCTTTATTATAAAAAGTGCATACCGCACATCCGGATCAGATATTTCTCCTAAAAACACAGAGGTTTATTTAAGAGGAAATAGAAATGCTGTTTTCTTCCTACATCGCATCCTGGACTAACAGTCTCATCAAACAGACTCCAGTTAAACAAAAGATAAAATCTTCTTAAATTCAACATAGATGGATGTTTGTCATCATGAAAGATGAGTTGACTGCCATAACTACAC
The DNA here is from genome assembly GCF_024679245.1 of Pseudorasbora parva. Classification (NCBI taxonomy): domain Eukaryota; kingdom Metazoa; phylum Chordata; class Actinopteri; order Cypriniformes; family Gobionidae; genus Pseudorasbora; species Pseudorasbora parva. The sequence continues at coordinate 1,704,031 of NC_090175.1, read as the reverse complement.
TTTTCTCCAGAAAATATTTCACCAGAGACAGTATTTTAAGTTCCCAGCATGCCTTGAATGTAACTGGATGGAAAGAGAACATGTATTTTAGAGCAAGATAAGAAAAGCAGAGACGTTCCTCAGATAGAAAGCAACTATTGAAACAATGTTAAATAAATGTTAATGTGTTAATGTTAAGCGCTTTGAATCAACATCACTTTTGCACCCGCAATTAATGTTAAAAAAAAAATCTGAAATTTCATTTATGGTATTAAATCAATGTGAAAATGTGATGTTGGTTCCTCTCAGAAAATGAAACACAACAACTACAACTAAAGCCACACAGCCTGAAATCAACTGAAGATAAAAAAAGACAATACATATCTCAAGATCTCAGCAGAAGCTCTCAATGAGAACTAACAGAGGATTAGATACTGAGGTTTTGACAGTGTTTGGTCACCATTATGGAGATCAGTGTTTCCTTTAGTTGGGCAGTTTGACTCTTGGCTTTTTATGTGAGTTTGTGGTTTTGTTGAAAATATCTGGTCACCATTATGGAAATCAGTCCTTCTTTTAGTTTTGACTCTTGGCTTTTATGTGATATTGTGTTTTTTGTAACAGATGTAAAGAAAGCCAGAAATAAAGATGATAATGGTTTTCAGCATTATGAAGTAGAATAATTGACTAATCTCATCCCTGACCAAAAGTGGTTATTTGTCATTAAACTGCGAATCAGGCTTTGTTATGATGTGGTTATCTTAGAAACAAACTGAAGAATCAGAAGCTCCAATCCCATTGAAAACTTTAATTATAATGCTCATGAATATGGAGAAGGGGAAGGAAACACACACACTAACGCAACACGACTAACCAGATAGTATAGTCTAGTAAAGGGAAGGGTGCAGCTTAAGGCTACGTCCACATTAATCAAGATTTCCTTTCAAAACGCTCTCTGTCCACACTAAAGTTTCCAAAAGTTTCTCATCCACACTGAAACGTCAGTAATTAAACTCACTGCACATGCGGTGAGACATCATAAAGTTATCACGCAATTCTTTCTGGCAGGATCATTTTATATAGCAAAATATCTCAGCATTCACTGATACACTCACTTCACCGTCAGCAGCTCTGCGTCTGATTGGCTGCAGGCATTGAGCAACACAATCTGATTGGTCACAGACCAATGAAGAGAGATTTGAATTCCGATAAGACTCAACTACTCAACTCATATTTTCTTGCGTTGCTGTTGGTTTAATATAGATGTGTGTGTACGATTTTAACACGATTCTTCTCTGCCAGACTTTAAACTTATTAATTTACACTTAAATCACAACTAAAGTATTCCTTATAGCATACACTGAATTATTTCAAAATGGGCTTTTAGTGAAGATAATAATTTATTTATATAATAATCATTTATTATTGATGCTTAATTTGAGCAGTTAAGCATGAATAAATAACCTTAAACATTATTTAACTTTAAATATACATCTTAATGTTATTAATTATGTATTTTTAAAATATGCTTTTAGTGCATTGTTAATTTGTTACAATGACAATTTTGAGCATAAGTTTAAAATAAACAAAAATATATTTTAAAGTAATGTTCAAATAAGTACACTTTACAAAAGTACACTGAAGTTTCATTGAAAGTATATTTTTAGAAAATATACTTAAGTGCAATTATTTTGATGTGTGTTAAAAGTTGTATTGTGAAAATATGATGCTAATATACTTTTTATATATTTAGAGATGGTACATTTTTTAAGTATATTTTTATATATATGTCTAATATACTATTGGAAAAGAGAATATATTTGAAATACAATAAAGTATACTTTTTTTCACCAGGGCAAGTCAATTATGTGTCATCCTTGAAGGACTGTGATATGAAATGTGCAAAGTAATGTATTTTACGTTTAACAAATAAAATACAAATAAAAATACAGAAAGGTGTTGTGAGGTTGTTATTAATTTTATTTATTTATTTTCATCACAAATTAAGAAACTGTTGTGACACCGGTGACAAATTCTCATAACAGAATGACATCTTAAAATCGTTCACATGAACACTAATTACATATTTACAGGAATCATGTTTAAATTATTTTTAATGTGCTAAACAGTATAGGGGCATTATGAACAGAATAATTGTGTACTTCATAAATGGTTTCTAATATTATGCTTATATTTAATGTTAATAAATATTATAAAGCATTTGAATATTCACACCAAACTGGAAAGCTGTATTTAAGCCAAAAGAACAGCAACACATTATGACAAAATATCACATGCTCCAATGTCACTTTCTTCAGGACATAAAATATTGGTTCAGTTTTTATCTGATAACAAAACTAATGAAAACAAACAGTGCCTAATATTTGATATTTATCTATGATACAGTAGTTTAAGTTGATAGCTATAAAAACACACAATGCTTTGTGAACATACTCAAATGATTTCATGTTGCAGTTTTATTAGACATGCAAATTTTATTTGCAGAAACTGACTTCCTTAAAGGGACAGTTCACCCCAAAATTAAAAGGATCCCATAATTTACTCTCCCTCAGGCTATCCTAGGTGTGTATGACATTCTGCTCTCAGACGAATACAATCAGAGTTATATTAAAAAATGTCCTGGCTAATCCAAGCTTTATAATGGCAGTAAATGGCTGTTTCCAAAATTTGAAGGCCAAAAAAGCACATCTATCCATTATAAAAGTGTTCCACACGGCTCCAGCGGTTAAAAGAGGCTTTCTAAAGCGAATCAATGGGTTAGTGTTAAAAAAGTATCCATATTTAAAACTTTATATTCAACTTTATATTCAACTTTATATTCATATTCAACTTAAGCAGAAAGTGTAGCACCTCAGTTAGTTCAGAACACTTACGCCAACGTCATTGTAACATCAACGTCCTGGCCTACAGGGGGCGATGAGGAGCAGTTAACAGTGTGGCAAATGACATAGAAGAAGAACAACAACAATGGAGGAGAAGGACGTGCTGCTTTGCTTGTTGGTGCTGGAAGAAGAAGAAATAAAGAGAAACAGAAGATTGTATGTGCGACCACTGAACCAGCACAGAAAGAGGGATGTTGAATTCAGTCTTCTGGTGACAGAAATGCGGAGTATTGACGGTGAGAAGCATTATCGGTACTTTTGCATGTCTGCCCTTCAATTCAACGATTTATTGCATCAGATCACTCCATCCATCAAAGTAACAAAATCTCAGAAGTCCTGTAGGAAAAGCGGAAAGGCTAGCCGTGACCAGTGTTAATTTCGTTGATTAATTATTTTCGTCATGAATATTTTTTTGCGGACGAAAACGAAACAAAACTAGAAAATAAGTCACTGATGGAGACTAAAACTATGACTAAATTTATTGACATTATCGTCAACGAATAAAGGATGAGACAAAAATAGACTGTGACGAAAATCCAATTAGCAGACGGGAGAGATGAACAAAAGAACCAATCGGCAAAACGGAACAGGCGAAACTGCACGAGATAAGAGAACCAATCAGAGACTGGCTTATTTGACTCAGCTCCCGGGAAGACGGCATTCAAAGAGGCGATGTCTAAAAGAAAGACAAAATGTCCAAAGCTGGGAGCAAAAGAAGGGGAGACTTGTGGGCTCACTTCACGTTTGACGATTGTAAAGCATGTGGAGCGATCATTCGTGGCAAGAACACAACCAATTTAAAAAGACATTTACAGACGAGCCACCCGGACATTTTCTCTAAGGTAAATTCACAACGATGTTCTTTTGTTTATTGAGCTAAGCAACATTGGAAGACTGCAGTGGGTAGATGTTGTAGCATTAAATATTACGAACTGAAGAGTACTGTAAAATAGCCCCTTCTTCAAGTTAGATGAGAGCACCATACTGATACATAATATTATGCTATATACATTTGATTAATACTAATGTTTAGTATATTTTATAATGTTCTACTTGTTGACAATATCACAAATATTTCTAGATTAGTCATGTGAAACGTGACTGTTCACATCCTATCATTATACAAACTAATCTAGCAATATTGTGGTATTTAAAACAAATGAATACCTAAAATCTTTTCTTTTTTTATCCACCTAGCTGCCAACTTATTAAATATTTACTTTCTTCACGCTTTTATTTGCGTTCAGTGCTTTAATATGTACTATAAAAAATAATATAAACATTTAAACTATTTCCTTTTTTATGTCACAGCTACAGAAGTCTCCTGATGAAGGCGGTGAACCAAGCGCAAAAACGGCAAAAATGTCTAATCAAAACATTGCAGAAGCACTGTTAGGTACTACAAAGTACAAAAGCAATGCCAGAGAACAGCAGGTAAAAGAGGAGGCTATAGCAAAACGGATGGATTGGTCAGGGTTACCACTGACTAGAGTAGAAGATGAGGACTTTATTCTCATGATAGAAGCATTTGATAAGAAGCTGACAGTGCCAAAGAAAACAAAGATAAACAATCTGATTGAAAAACACTATGAGGAAGAAACGACTGTGTGGTGCTCGTAAAGTGTCAATTGGAATTGACCTATGGACTAAAAAGGGACTGTCTGCATCATTCCTTGGCGTAAGTTGTTGCTTTTGTTGTGTTGATCAAAACAATCCAGAACTCATCCTGCTCGCTCTTGAACAAGTTGCCCATCCACACACTGCCCAGTCCATTAAGGCCTGCGTGGATAAGTGCATGCATTTCAAATGACAAAATTTTGACTCTAATAACGGACAATGGTCGCAGCATTTAAACACACTACTCAAGAAGAAGAAGAGGCTTGCTCAGATGATCAAGAGGAGTCCCCCCGAGGTGAAAGTGATTCAGAGGAGGAGACTGAAGACCATCGGGAAGCCACTTTTATTTAAGACTAAAATTAAATTAAAATGTCGTGTCAAAATTAACACTGGCCGTGACTTTGTACTTTTTGGCAACGGGACGTTTGTATAAGTATAGCAGCAAGCTACAGATTGGGAAGCAGTGTGTAAGCTTATTCCGGACGTGTGTGAAGCCATAGGGAAGAGTTTGCAGCCATAGTTTGTCACTTTCCCATCGCAAACTCAGTGGGTCGATATCACAAATGACTTCTGGAGGATCTGGACCTTCCCACTCGGTGTTGGTGCTATCGATCGAAAGCATGTACAAAAACACAGAGCACCTCTGAACTCCAGGAGTGACTACTTTAACTACAAAGGGACACACGCCATTGTGTTAATGGCAGCTCATGTCTTCAAATAGAGCACCTTCGGCTCCTGGAGGGTAAGCTGGGACTACCAATGCCAACCCCAGGTACAGATGTCATGGCCCCACTACACTTTTGTGGGTGATGCTACTTGATGCATCCATTTCCTGCTGAGTATACTTGTAAATATCGATTGTGTAAATGTTGGTTATATACACATAACATGTTTTCATTATCTTTAATCAATGAACTTTTTTTTGGCTACCTTGTGAATCGACGTAATTCCCTCACCCCAGGCAATTAAATGTAATTAAAACCCCCACCCCAGGTTGCCACTTTGTGGATATAAAAATGAATTAAAAAAATTAAATATGTAGTGTGGAGTACACATTGGCCTTTAGGCTGCTGTCACTTTAAGATCTGCCGAACATGATGCAGATCTGACGCATCTCATTTTCTCACAACTATTTACGTTCCTTTAAGACATTATGTAACTCATTTCAGACTGCTCTTATGAGAATACTCAGCAACATTATGGCATTTTTCTGCATGTTATTGTTCGTTCAAGGGCAAAATAGAGCTCTTTTTTATTTTGTAAAAATCACTCACATAACATGACAAGAGTTAAACTGCCCAACTAAAGCAAACACTGATCACCATAACGGTGAGCAAACATTTTCAACAAAACATCAACATCTAAACCTCTGTTAATTCTGCCTCTGCATGCATGAACACAGCAGCATTAATGCATGTTAGTACATGTTTGGTAATTAATGCATTAATGAACATGTATGGGTAAACTAAATCAAACAGGCTCTCTAAGAAGGAATAACAGATATTTTGACTTTGAAATACATTTTCAAATAAATTATTGTCATAATTTAAACCATTTTTATCAGAAGTTTCATCATAAATATTACTGAAAGCAGTTTTTCACTGATCATCTAAATCTGCTATATTTTATCTCAAAAGGTCTCAGTCTGTTTTGTGATCTCTTTCTCATCAAACTAAACCTACTGTGACTTATAACAGTTTCTGAGGAATCAGTCCCCAAAAAATAACCAAACAGGAAACAAGCAGTTAAGTCCGGAAGTGAGAGAACTTCTGCTGGGATCCGTACAGTTCTCTCTCCACCCAGACACAGGCCGTGATGATACGGTCCCTCCGTTAAAGACCTAGAACATTTTTGGGGCGCCTGATGTGCTTCTACTTTTCTTTGTTTTTCTCCCCCATTCTAGCATTTAGCATCAAGTGCTATATATCATTTTAAACAGGAGAACCTGAAGTTTCTATCTAGCTCATTTGATGTCCCAATTTTACATTTATTTATTCTGAGAATGGATTAAATTAATATAATTTCAAGAAAAATGGCAGCAAAAATAGTGAGACTTGGTTGTTTTACACTTCCAGATTAAATTTTGTCTACATGTAACCATCCCTCAGCAAGTTATAGCCATTTATTATAACATTATTCTACGCGTTTCTAGGTTTTGAGTGAAAACAGGTGTATTTTATTTACTGATAATGTGTCCTAAAAAGTCCAAGTAATAAAGTAAATAGAAAGATTGTTATATAATAACACTGAAACAAACATTTTTCTTCAGAGAAATATATTATAATTTGAACATGAAAAACAAACGCAAACAATACATCAAGTTCTGATAACAAACCGTGAAATAAAATATACTGAGGCTACTTTTACATGTGGGCGGCTATTTTCATAAACGGACATTTCAACCTCTCTGCACATAATCTTCTCAAACACAAATTGAGGAAAATATAATAGTGAAAATTGTGTAAAACACAAACTACATACAAATAGAGAAATATACTGGCTGTGCTCTGAGAGAGAGCGCTTTGCACGCGTTTATTACTGACATGCGTGCGTGTGTGTGTGTGTGTCTGTGTGCGTGTGCGTGTGTCTGTGTGTGTGTATGTGTGTGTGCGTGTGTGTGTCTGTGTGCGTGCGTGTGTGTGTATGTGTGCGTGCGTGTGTGTATGTGTGCGTGTTTGTGTGTGTGTGTGTCTGTGTGTGTGTCTGTGTGCGTGCGTGTGTGTGTGTCTGTGTGTGTGTATGTGTGCGTGCGTGTGTGTGTGTCTGTGTGTCTGTGTGTGTGTATGTGTGCGTGCGTGTGTGTATGTGTGCGTACGTGTGTGTGTGTCTGTGTGTGTGTCTGTGTGTGTGTATGTGTGCGTACGTGTGTGTGTGTGTCTGTGTGTGTGTCTGTGTGCGTGCGTGTGTGTATGTGTGTGTGTATGTGTGCGTGCGTGTGTGTTTGTTTTAGGGATGGAGAAATTAAGCCTCTTAAAGCTTTGAAGTAGTGGTGGCGAGATGAAGCATTGAAGCTTTTCAGCCAAATGGTCCACAAAACGGTTCATTTCTCAAGGCTTCATTTACTCACAATACCACCTGGGGGTCAAAGAGTGTAAAACAAGCAGATACATTACAGAGGACATGATGTGATCTGATACACTGTAATTTGCATCCGTTAAGGTCTAGATATAATTGTGAAGAAAAAAATAAATTATGAATATAATGTTGAATTATATGATTGTAATTATATGGTATGTAATTATTGTATAAAATAACAGTGTACAAACCCAATTCAAAAATGTTGGGACACTGTACAAATTGTGAATAAAAACAGAATGCAACAATGTGGAAGTTTCAAATTTCAATATTTTATTCAGAATACAACACAGAATACAAAATAAGTTGTAAATATATGATTGTAAATTTCATGGCATCAACACATCTCTAAAAAACTGGGCCAAGGCCATGTTTCCTGCTGTGTGTCATCCCCTCTTCTTTTTATATCAGTCTGCAAACGTCTGGGGACTGAGGAGACGAGCTGCTCAAGTTTAGGAATAGGAATGTTGTCCCATTCTTGTCTAATACAGGCTTCTAGTTGCTCAACTGTCTTAGGTCTTCTTTATCGCATCTTCCTCTTTATGATGCGCCAAATGTTTTCTAATGGTGAAAGATCTGGACTGCACTGAGTCACTGAGACCCTTACGCACAGAGATTGTTCCAGATTCTCTGAATCGTTGGATGATATTATGCACTATAGATGATGATAACTTCAAACTCTTTGTGATTTTTCTCTGAGAAACTCCTTTCTGATATTGCTCCACTATTGTCCGCCGCAGCATTGGGGGAATTGGTGATCCTCTGCCCATCTTGACTTCTGAGAGACACTGCCGCTCTGAGAGGCTCTTTTTATACCCAATCATGTTGCCAATTGGCCTAAGAAGTTGGAAATTGGTCCTCCAGATGTTCCTTATATGGACATTTAACTTTTCCGGCCTCTGTCCGCTGTCCCAACTGTTTTGGAATGTGTAGCTCTCATCAAATCCAAAATGAGATAATATTTGGCATTACATTTCAAAATGTCTTACTTTCAACATGTGATATGTTATCTATAGACTATAATAAATAAAATATAAGTTCATGAGATTTGTAAATTATTGCATTAATTTTTTATTCACAATTTGTACAGTGTCCCATCTCTTTAGGAATCGGGTTTGTAATAAACGTATTTGCTTGAAATTAATGAAGGCTATCAAATGTGTGTAAATATTATTATAATTTTTTTTTTTTGACAGGAGGGGCAATATTATTATCACTATAAAACTGTAAATTGTCAAGGTTTAACAGAGCAGAGGGCAATATTCGAACCACTTCCTGAACCAGTCAGGCTGGTTCAACGATTCAAGTGTTGAAAACAAACAAAAAGGGTTTAAAAAAAGATTTCAATGAAGATTTTTTATTTTATTTAGATTTTTTTGGCCACCGATCAAATAAACATAATCAAAAAATAAGATAAGATACATAGTGTCTGATATAGAGATGTGAGGTATGGAGCTTTTTTCACTAATTTGACTTAACTTCTCAGAATTCTTAGGAGGGGAAACCTGATAAAAAGTCTCGATACTTATGGGGAAGTTATTGGGACTTCCATAGCAAGGCAGAGATCACTGGTAAGACTTTGTGAAGATGCATGTTTCTAAATGAATAACCAACAATTACTGGCAGGAAGTAAAGACGCCATGAGCTGCATATTCTAAAGGTTGAATGAGGGCTCCTCCTGGTGACGGACAACAGGTATGACAGGCAGACTCAGGGTGTGTGTCGATCAGATGAGTTGTGTTAACTCAGACAGCATTGTGTCAAAATCATTCCAGAGCACTAAAATCCCCACAGTATACCGCAAAAACCAGCCATTGCCAACTGCTCAGTGTGTTCATTTACCAGACAGTACGTTTTTCTTCATTCTGTATTCAAGCACATATTTTTACTCCAAATACTTGTTCCTGCCCACCCAGAAATAACGGTTCTTTATTGGCAACTTCAAATCACAGAATCTTTCCATTGCACAAAAGTCTTTATTAATTATACAATTTAAAACGTTCTTTACAGTAAAATACATTTTAAAAAATCATAATTTAAGAACTTTTGACTAAACATAAATGGTTCTTATTATGCATCAATGTCAAAACACAATTTTGCAACCTTTTTAGAAGTGTAGGTTAAATTAACCACATAAACCTGGTTTGGGGCATTTGTGACTTGTCTTGGTAAATGCTTGCCTTTAGATTTGAATGTGTTGGACTGGATTCAGAGAGAAAGATTCTCATTTTGATCTTCATCTCGTAGTCTGTTTATCTACCGTTTGCAGTAATGGACACATTGACATGCAAGTGTTGATTCATTTTAATAATAATGGCAAAGATCAATAGCATTATTGGTTTACTCAATTGTATGGTTAAGAAAAGAGAGCAAAACATTAAATCTTGTCATATGTTTGATTCTGGAAACACTAATGTTTCTAAGACACACGCCTGATCTTCATGCTGATGGATTTCATACTGACAGTGAAACTGTTCTTCCAGGATGACCAAACAACACCAATGCTAAAGTGGGTGTCATCGTCTCCCCATAAGTATACGCCGTTGGGGTTTGCATTGAGACAAAATTTGTACCAAAATGCCCCGAGATACTCTTTGGCACAGTTACTCGCATCAGTGTCTTGGTCTTTGTCAAAGGTGGAGAACTTCTGATCATTATGGCCAAATAAAGAGTCGCCTGCAGAGAGGAAGAGCATCACTTAAGACAATAACTTAACTGAAATGAGTTTTCATGAATATGAATGAAAGTGTCGTACCTGCTCCTCCATCAGTGAACCCTGAAACTTGCAGTCTATACCCGTCAGTTTCAGGACCCACAGAGAAGGTCGAGTACTGAGCAAAACCTTTCCTTCCAGTGAAGTCCTCCAGATCCACTCTCAGCATGTACTTCCTGTTACGTGTCAGCTGGTACATGTTCTCCAGCCCTGTTTACACACACACACACACACACACACACACACATGAAGAACATGTTCAGCCAAACACTGGACATTATATAGTGTCTTCAAAACGTATGTGACTTATTCTGGATGCTAACCCAGACAGCAAGCTAGCATTGAATCAATATTGATTTTCCATCTGAATCATCGTTATGGTTGATATTGAAATTTCAATGCAAAATAAATGTTGAATCAACATTGCCATATCGATGAAACCTGACGTTATTAATGTTGATGTTATCTTTATGATTGATTATGCATTGATATTTGGTTTACCGCGCGATTGTATAGTCATTGATTTAGAGTTGATTTTTTTAAATGGAAATATTCTTGGTTTTTGCCTCGATTCGCCTCAAACGGCCTCAGGGTTTAAACTGAAGAGACACTTTTAATATAGTGGGTTTCTTATTTTTTACGTTTTTGAAGTAACTTATGTTAAGAAAGGGCTATCAACAGATTCACAGATTTTGATTCATTTATCTTCGTGATCAACCTGAATGTAAAGAATACTTTTACTCAAGGAAACAGGCAATATGTAATACGCTAAAGGTTGAATTATGTTCATGATTTTGAAGCCATGTTCAAATGAATGTTATGAATGTAATATTTCAGATTATGAGTTTCGTGTTTTCATCTTGCCCGCGCCGAAAGTAGGCCTAACCGTCACCGGTGTCGGGCTGACTTCTTGTTCACATTTTATCTAAATCACTTATGTCCGTGTTATTCATTGCAGAACTCAAACCAACTTTGGAGAAGTGGTCATTGTAATACGGTTTGTAGATGGGAAGGAAGGAGGCGGGAACCGGCGAACGCTCAACAAACATTTATTTAAAGTAAAGAAACAAAATGAAAGTAAAACCGCGGACAGCCCCTCACGGACGACTGCCCGCAAACACACACAAAATAAAACGTGGGCAGCCCCTCACGGACGACTGCCCACAAACACATAAACAAAACTAAACATAAAATCCAGGCCTGGTCCTCTCTCGTCTTCCGCTGTCCTTGCTCCTCCTTATATGCTCCCGCCACATGGCCGCGAGACGAGACCGGTGTGCCACGCAGCTGGCACTCGTGAACATTAATCACCGGCCCGCTCTCGCGGTCCCTCGCCCCGCTGCTTGCCACACCACAGTCATCTTCTTGGTCTTCCTTTCTTAAAGGGATAGTTCACACACAAAAAAATTGTCATTTACTCACCCTCATGTCTTTCCAAACCCGAAGACTTGTCCATGTTCAGAACACAAGTGAAAATATTTTTAATATTCTCATTATTTTTTAAATCAATTTAAAATCTAGATATTCAACATTTTCATTGACTTCAAAAATACAAAGTGATCGTATAAGTAATCCATTTATATATGAATGAAATTCTAAATGCCATATAAAATGATATATTCAGACTTGCAATGGATGGACAAAAATTGAGTATTTAAAAAATATCTTAATTTTGTATTCCAAAGATTAAATGTTTTATGGTTTTTGAATGACATGAGGGTGAGTAAATTATGACAATTTTCATTTTTTGGTGAACACTTTAAAGAGCAGCCCTCCAAGTTCATCAAAATTTGTAAGGTATGTGTATGTCATGTCTGTTTTAATACTTCAACAAAGTAATAGTTTAGTAGTTTAATTTAAATTAACCAATGCACATATTGGGCAATTTTGAAAAGTGCTTTGAATGTAGGGAAAACCTGATAGGCTAGCCTACAACACTGGACAAATTGCCTTATCCAATCACTAAAAAATCTTAGGCCTAGGCTACTTAACGGGAAGTTAAACGCTGGTCGCCTCATTCAGAGATCACGCTACAGGCAGCTCTTGACGACGTTGACTGGGACATGTTCCGGGCGAGTTCATCGGACGTCAGCGAGTTCACTGATGTGGCGCTCTGCTTCATCAACACACTGACAGAGCAAGCCACACAAACAATAACTATAACGTCCTTCTCTAATCAGAAACCGTGGGTGGACAGTTCAATCCGCGCTGCAGTGAACGCCCGCACTGCCGCATACAACGCCGGTCTACTAACAGGGAATATGAGGGATTATAAATCATCCTGTTATGCTCTCCGACGCGCCGTTAAAGCCGCAAAGCTCCGTTATAGGGATCGCGTGGAGTCTTATTTCCAACTCAACGACTCCTGGCGGATGTGGCAGGGACTGAGGACCATCTGTGCTTTTGAAACGAAATCCTCTGCAGAAGTGAGAGCTGATCCGTTGCTTGTGAACGAGTTAAACTCTTTCTACACTCGCTTTGATGGCAATCGCGGCAGCGCGACACCGCCGAGTGACGCGTCAGACAGAATCACTCAGAGCTGCAACAATCACGTGATCTCTGTCTCGGAGGATGAGGTTCGTAGGACACTCAAGCGTGTGGATGTTAGGAAAGCTGCTGGGCCGGATGGTGTTTCAGGTCGTGTCCTGCGGTCCTGTGCTGATCAGCTCGCTGGACTCCTCACATCCATCTTCAATGAGTCCCTTGCTACATCTGTGGTCCCAACCTCATTCAAAAAATCCACCATCATCCCTGTCCCTAAGAACAGTAAACCCTCTTGCCTAAATGACTATCGCCCAGTGGCTCTCACGTCTTTAGTCATGAAGGTCTTTGAGAGACTCATCAAAAACAACATTTGCTCCTCTATCCCTGACACCTTGGACCCTCTTCAGTTCGCCTATCGTCCCAATAGATCGACTGAAGATGCCATCTCTCACGTCCTCCACTCCTCCCTCACACACATCGACAGCAAGAATGGGAACTATGTAAGACTACTATTTATTGACTATAGTTCAGCCTTTAACACCATAGTTCCCATTAAGCTAACTAACAAACTCCTGGATCTCGGACTGAACTCTTCTCTCTGTCACTGGATTGAAGATTTCCTCACTGGCAGACCTCAGGTGGTGAGAGTAGGACAGTTCACCTCCACCTCCATCACCGTGAGTGTGGGAGCTCCACAGGGCTGTGTCCTCAGTCCCCTGCTCTACTCTCTCTACACGCATGACTGTTTGTCCACACACAGCTCCACCTCTGTCATCAAGTTTGCGGATGATACTGTTGTCCTGGGCCTCATTTCCAACAACAATGAGACCGCATACTTGGATGAGGTGGAGCAACTGACATCATGGTGCCAAGACAACTGTCTCCTTCTGAATGTGAACAAGACCAAAGAACTGATTGTGGACTTCAGGAAGAGACAGCAACGGTCATATTCCCCTCTCATGATCAGCGGGACACCAGTAGAGAGAGTGAGCAGCTTCAAATACCTGGGTGTGAACATCTCCGAGGACCTGACCTGGACTGCACATATCCAGTCTCAGGTGAAAAAGGCCAGGCAAAGACTGTACCACCTGCGCCAGCTGAGGAAATTCCGGGTCTCACCAGCTATCCTGAAAACTTTCTATTCAGGGGCGATAGAAAGTTTACTGACTCAGTGCATCACAGCGTGGTATGGTAACAGCACCAGTCACGACCTCAAAGCCCTGCAAAGAGTGGTGCGCTTGTCCGAGCGCATCTCAGGGTCAGCTCTCCCGTCTCTGCAGGACATCTACATCAAACGATGCAGAGGTAGAGCTACAAAAATCATCAAGGACATTAATCACCCGGCCAACCCCCACTTCATCCGGCTGCCTTCTGGTAAGCGCTTCCGTAGCCTGATGGCCAAAACTGAGAGACTCAGGAGGAGTTTCTTCCCACAGGCCATCAGACTCCTGAACGCTGTCACTTAACTACATGTGACTTCACCTCACTCAGTATTAACAAACTCACATACTGATATTGCACTGCACTTTATTCTTGAAGAATGTTTATTTTTATATGAAGAATGTTTATTTTTATATGAAGAATGTTTATTTTTATATCAGATCATTATTGTGGATCTGACCATTTTATTTTATCTTATTTTTTTTATTTTTTATTTTTATTTTTTTTATTATTATTATTATTTTAATTACTATATCTTTACGACTGTTTTAACTATGCTTGTTTTTAATTCTTTATTCGTCCATATGGTATTCTTTTTTTCTCATGCATTTGTTACCACTATTTTAATTAATTTCTATGTAAAGCACTTTGAATTGCCATTGGGTATGAAATGTGCTATACAAATAAACTTGCCTTGCCTTGCCTTGCCTTGTGTTCATGTAACTACTCATTATAATGCTGTTTGCACATTACACTCCTGCACTTCTGTTATCCACGTATTTATTTTTATCCAGTCTCCAGTTTACTTTATCTCACTTATTTTATTCCACATCTCTTATTTCTTTACTTGATTTATTCATAATTCTACATATGTATATATATATAGCACCTTATCCTATTCCTATTTTATCCTATCCCTATTTTATAATTTATTGTGCTTTTTTTGTTAATTGTTATTTGCTGTCCATGGAGCGGACCTGTCTACATTTCACTGCCGGTTGTATTCTGTATAACTGTGTATGTGACAAATAAAACTCTTGAACTTGAACTTAATTTGTTTCCAAGTGTGCAAATATGTTCTGTTTAACTTAAAATCTTTTTTTTTTTTTTTTTTTTTTTTTTTTTGCATTGTGCTTGTATTTTCTGTTTTAAATGCTCTTACACAGCAGATAGGGACAGCCGCCGTCACCCAATTGACTTTTGCCCAGGCTGTGGGAAAGTGGCTGCGCTATACACCAGACCGGCCAGGATGGACTGGACGACAAACCATTCAGACATCAGAGGACCATGAACTGTAAATAGGCTAAACAGGAC
This sequence comes from Pseudorasbora parva, assembly GCF_024679245.1. Classification (NCBI taxonomy): domain Eukaryota; kingdom Metazoa; phylum Chordata; class Actinopteri; order Cypriniformes; family Gobionidae; genus Pseudorasbora; species Pseudorasbora parva. The sequence goes on along the minus strand of NC_090175.1, from coordinate 1,688,788 downwards.
AAATAATGAAATATGAGGCCAATAAAATGTTGTTTTTTTACCTTACATTAGTGTGGTGTGGTCTGTGTTTTAGGCTAGGCTATAGGATAGGCATACATACTTTAATAACGATTGAAATTCCATTGAAAACACGTTGATCCTTAGTTTGGTTGAAATTTCAACATTGTTTCAATATTCCTGATAGTTGAAATACCATTGAAATTCCGTTGATCTATGGACAGGATTTCAACATTGTTTCAATATTAAAACAGGGTGCAAAATGATGCTGAATCAACATCAGATTTCAACGTTGATTCAACGACTTAATGTTGACAACACAATGTTGATTTAACTTTGTTTCAATGTCTATTTGCTATCTGGGTAGGTCCCACTTTAAATGTTATAACTTCATTGCATTAGATTCAAAATACCAAAACCACTAAAAGCCCAAGAAAACAATTTTCTTGGGGTTTCTCAGTTTTCTTGTGCACAGTTGAGCGATGAAGTCCTTCAAAATGTATTCAGTGAATGGTTGTGTTCGGAGCATGTTCCAGTTATTATTTGTGCAAGTTCTCTGCCCTGTCGATCTCTTGGATCTTAAGCACAAAGGACTGTAAGGGATACCGGCACATCTCCCATCATCTACGAGACTTTTTTGTGGACTTTTTACATCAAGTTCTTCCTGAACAATGTTGAGCCCATCTTAGGCGGGTTTGTTTCTCTACCAAAACTTGCAAAGACTGGTATTTATGTGATTACATTATAGTTGTTCTTGCTGGTATGGTCATTGTGTATTTTGATTTCAGTAGTTGTTGAGGGTGTATTGTAAATGTAATTTGTTTGGTTGTATGGATGATTAGATAAAGTGTCAAGAGCACATGTTTATTCTAATTGTTTGGAGTGATTTATACCTGGTTTAAATTGTGTTGATAAAAAATAAGTTGGTGGTTCCTTCCCTAAAAATCACACTTATAGCAGTCTTAAACTTAAAGTAGTTAAAGCCGCACTTGGCTACTTTTGCTCTCGGGGTCCCCCTACAGTTTGGAAAAAATAATGTTCTCAACTACTGTCGTAAGCTGTCATCCTACATCAGGGGATGCCATCGTGCGTGGATTTGTTGACATGACAGCCCTGATAGCCCTGAACTAGTGATGCGTGGCTCGTCTCATAACCCGCGGACCCCGTATGTCTATTTAATGGTCGCGGGTGCGGGGCGGGTTGTAAAAATATATACAGTGGTGCGGGGCGGGCCAAATAACTTCATAAAAGTGGCGCCGCAGGTCGGTGCAGCGCTAACAGTTCCCCTGAACACTGCAAGAGGAGTTCAGAGTTCTTCTGGCGGCGCATGTGAAATGTCTTCAACCCAAGTAACGTTACAGTCAGTGGCATGTTTCAGCATGTCATATGAATATAATTTCATGGGTTTTATTTTTTTCAAACGCCAAATAATCGCAATGCTCACGTTTACAAGCCAGCGTCATTATAGTAGTCTATTGGTTAGCATTTTACAGAATCTATATGATACTTCAGTTTCAATGTCTGAGTGGTTGGTAATCACCGTAACAAGCAGGACAGCATCGGTCGGGCACGCCTCCTTCAGCTCACGCCGACGAGCAAACGCTGGTCACATGCTGATCCTCGTCCTGCCTTTAATCACATCACCTTTTCGTTTCCTCTTATTGCTTTCCTCCAACAAAACCTTTTCTTTCTTATTTGTCTGTGCTGCTTCGGACATGACTATATTATCCGATGAACAAAGTTGGGCTGGCACGTCTGAATGTAAGGAAGTGTGTATGTTGGTGGAAGTGGCGTATATGCCGTAAAGCAGTCGAATTTTGAAGTTCTTTTTTTTCTCGGGTTACTACCCGAAAGCCGAAGTTTAAAAGTACGATTAAAAATGATACAGACCCCATCAGGCTATGGCAGCCGTGTCATTCAACCTATTGTAAGTCGATTTATCATCACAAGAGTCTTAAAAAATATATTATGAAGGTTGAAAAGTTACCTAGTGCTGCTTTAAGACAGTTATAATTTAATCATTTATTTATATGTATTCGTGTCAAAATGACATATAAATATATTTCCTAGTTTATATTTTTCCTGAAAACGCTTCCCACTGGCTTGCGTGACGTGTGAAAACTAGGCTTCGGTTCTATTTCAAGCATGCATGGATTTTGGGCGCTGGCTCGAGCAGGCATTGTGCAAACTCTATCCTGTTATGGAGCCAGATAAAAAACCGACACACCACACAGCCAGATTGTAGCTGGCCAAAGAGTCAATTCAAACCAATTTGGTATTCAAATCAACAATGGAGTTTAAAAAAATGCCACCAATGGACTGACGACGAGGTTCAGGCTTTATTACGTTTTTTTGCGGAGGACGAAATCCACGCAGTCAACGCAGTCCTACGTCACCAGACTAATCTTCACGGTACTTAAGACCACGGTGGAGACGCAGACAGCAGCAGGCCTGGGGGGAAAAGTTCCTGGGGAAAAAGTTTCTGGTAATTTCGGTGGAAACATGGCTTTAGTGGAGGTATTTCCAAGACACCTTGTTCATAAAGCCCTGGAACACGGAGGGGGCATTGACCAGCCCATACAGCATAACCTGGTATTCGTGACACAACAGCATGTGCGACTGACTGAAAATTACGGCACAAGAACAAAAGAAGTAAGAACAACATTTATGATTTTATGATTTACAGTAATTCATTTTCCTGCATCTGGTCTTGAGGTTATTTGTAACGATGAATAAAGTAATTTCTTCTCACGTTAATACACGTGTAGTTCATTATCACAAATATAATCCACAAATTTTCACAACTTAAATTGGCCAAAACTTTTCTTAATTCTCAACATGATATCTATTGTGTGTATTTTAAACCTAAAAATCTTAATTTTGACAAATATTTTGATTGTATCTGTGCTGTATTTAAAATAAATGACGTTTTGATATTTTGTTATATAATGCAAAGACATTTATACCTTTTATTGTGACTAACTAAGGTTTTAGGTTCTGATGCAACTCAAAATTGCTTGTGAATTGTTACCCAGCCAGTATTCGCCCTCGGTGGTCCCGAATCCACTCTTGTACTCTTTCCACGGCCGATAGAAATTCACACTGCCGTCCATTCTCCTCTGAATCACCTGTGATGGGTTTATATAGAATATATGATTCATAATGCGTGTTCTGATGTGTGTTTAATGATCTAAAGTCACATTCGTACCGTCCATCCTCCGTTGTCTTCATCTTTCCCATCTGAGACCATGTGACAGTAAACCCAGAGAGGAACGTCCCCTGTTATATAGATGGAGTAAATCCCACTGACTGTTTCTCCTGCTTTATAAAGGTCAGAACAATCGGCCGGCTTGAATCCATCAGGAACAGACACAACAGACGCCGTGAAAACAGAGATCAGAGCCGCGACAAACACCGTCATCTGGAGAGACACACGACTGATCAAGATCCTCGTTTATCATCATCAAGTCACACTGACATTATAATAAAAGTGAAAAAAATTATGAATACAGTCATTATTTATGAGGTAAATGCTGCAAAAGAGTAACTCACCGTTTGTGTTGTGACGAGTCCTTTATTTAGACCATTTACAGTTTTCTCAACCCAAGCTTTATCAGTAAGAACACATCTTTTAAACTCTATTTGAATCATTCTTATATTGTGCAATGATGTTGAAATGTCAATCCCTGATGCAAGCATTCTGAAAGTCCTCAGTTGGTCCATTCGTCTGTTTTGCAATGATCTTCAAATGATCTGTTTAACCATGAGTCTTGTGTTCTTGATCGTCAATGACATTGAACTGTATTGTGGGGAAAAGGGGTGCAGGAGAAGATTGTTGACTTGTTTTCCTCACAGATTGTACAGCGGTCATTTTTACACCAAAACTAAATCGGTTTACCTCAAAGTCTTTGTAATAGGCAAAAATGTGTGGCTTTCGTGAGAAGAATTATACTAAAGTAAGCGTACAGTATACACTCTTAAAAAGAAAGATTCTTTATTGGTTCCATGAAGATCTTTTAACATCCATGGATTCTTTCCATTGCACAAATGTCTTTTTATAGTCGAAAAATGTATTTTAGAAGATCTGATCTCCGAAAGGGTTTTTAGGGAATGAAAATGCACCTTCTATGTCATCGCTGTGAAAACACCCTATTGCAACCTTTATTTTTAAGAGTATAGGGGCACATGATTTCTGTCTTTCTTTATTTTTTTATGTGATTATGTGGGTGGAGCTGGACTTATTAAAGCCTGAAAACCCCTGGTTTATCACATCACACAGTCTGACATTTAAAGCAGGTGATTTCATCCATTCTGCCTTTGCTTTTATGCTGGATCTCACCATATCGTCAATCAGACAAGCAACAACCGTACAGGATGGAAAGATCCCTCACTCAGCACCAGGTTTGTTATATTATAGCATCAGGCCTCGGGATACAGTGATGAGCAGGAGAATCAACCCATCAACTCAATCATTTATCAAAAGATGGATTTTTCATTTCGAGAAACACTTTTGACGTTATACATATCGATATATCAATGCAGGAGTTTATTTGAAGATTTTATTCATTTATGTTAAAGTAAATCAAAAGACAAAACCAAAGATAAACATTAATTTACTTACATTTAGGATGGTAAAACCTAAAGCGTTACATATGTTATATGTTGAAAACAATATCAAATACTTTGTTGCTGAAAACCGTCTCAGGTTACGTATGTAACCATGGTTCCCTGAGAGGGAACGAGACGCTGCGTCGAAACGCTAGGGGACGCCTCTGCGTACCATGTACCTCTGCGTACCATGAAGCACTTGTGTAATCAGTCCAATAGCGGGACGATACGTCACGGGCGGGTGACGTCATCGACCAGGAAGCTATAAAGCACACCTGGACCAAACAGTCACTAGCTTCTGGAAAAGTCGAGCAAATCGATCACAGGCATGCCGGGAGTATGGCATTGCGACGCAGCGTCTCGTTCCCTCTCAGGGAACCATGGTTACATATGCAACCTGAGATATTCCCTATCTCGAGGGAACTTCGAGCTGCGTCGAAACACTAGGGGATGAAGCAATTCAATTGACTGATAGACAACTACTCTGTAAGTGTTTGTAACTTTTCTCATTTGATTGTTTGTTCATTTGTTGTTGGATAAGTGTGTCTGTGTAGTGCTGAGGTGTGTATTATTAGTTTTGGTATATTCTCTGGGGGTGTGTGGGAGTTAGCATTTGTTGAGTTAGCATTTGTTTGGTCATTGCCACGTTGGAAGCGAGTTTGTTGGGGGCGTGGCCAGCGAGGTATTAAAAGCCTTGTGTGTTTGAAACATTTTGGCTAGAGAGAAGCAATTCAATTGACTGATAGACAACTACTCTGTAAGTGTTTGTAACTTTTCTCATTTGATTGTTTGTTCATTTGTTGTTGGATAAGTGTGTCTGTGTAGTGCTGAGGTGTGTATTATTAGTTTTGGTATATTCTCTGGGTGTGTGTGGGAGTTAGCATTTGTTGAGTTAGCATTTGTTCGGTCATTGCCACGTTGGAAGCGAGTTTGCTGGGGGCGTGGCCAGCGAGGTATTAAAAGCCTTGTGTGTTTGAAACATTTTGGCTAGAGAGAAGCAATTCAATTGACTGATAGACAACTACTCTGTAAGTGTTTGTAACTTTTCTCATTTGATTGTTTGTTCATTTGTTGTTGGATAAGTGTGTCTGTGTAGTGCGGAGGTGTGTATTATTAGTTTTGGTATATTCTCTGGGTGTGTGTGGGAGTTAGCATTTGTTGAGTTAGCATTTGTTTGGTCATTGCCACGTTGGAAGCGAGTTTGTTGGGGGCGTTCCCAGCTGCTTTCAATAACGATACTCAAGTGAGTATAAATAGCGTGATAGTCCGCGGCAGCGGAAGCGGCAGTGTGAAGCCCTCCTTGTGTGAAGACCGACGAGTGTAAAGACTTCAACTCTTCCCAGTGCAACTCCGCCCGAGCAAGGACCCCGGCAAGGCACTTGAGTATCATCTTCCTTTTCATTATTTGTGTTCGGCTCTAATTCCTATCTGGCCTTTTCACCATGTGCTTTCAAATCTCAACTATAACTACTAGCACTCGTAAATCACGCTCCGTACGCACGAGACGCCGTAATCCTAATAATTTGCGCTATATCCTAACATCCTCTGCTACTTTACTCTTTATTCCAATTGGTCTCTGGAATTGCCAGTCGGCTGTAAACAAAGCAGACTTTATTTCATCTATTGGGACTCATTCTCAGCTTAGCCTCATGGCCCTAACTGAGACCTGGATCAAACCAGAGGACACTGCCACTCCTGCAGCACTCTCAAGCAATTATACTTTTTCACACACTCCTCGGCCTATTGGGAGGGGTGGGGGTACTGGTTTGCTTATCTCAAATGATTGGAAATTTGATCCATTACCGTCTCTACCGGCCAATTCATTTGAATCGCACTCAATCACTATTACTCACCCTGTTAAAATCCATGTGGTAGTGGTCTATCGTCCTCCAGGTCACCTCGGTAACTTTGTGGAGGAGTTGGATGTGTTACTTTCTAGCTTCCCTGAGGATGGCACTCCACTGATTCTGCTTGGCGACTTCAACATCCATCTTGATAAACACCTAGCTGCAGACTTCAGCACTCTACTGACTTCATTTGACCTTAAGTTAGTATCTACTACGGCTACTCACAGATCAGGTAACCAATTAGACCTGGTCTACACACGCAACTGCTCCACAGACAACACTTTAGTTACTCCATTACACACCTCAGACCACTTTCTCATCACTCTTAACCTCATACTGACTCCTGATACAAAACATACTCCTACACAGATTACCTTTCGGCGTAATCTACGCTCACTCTCTCCCTCTCGCCTATCCACTATGGTTTCATCTTCACTCCCTCCACCTGCTCAGTTCTCAGCACTGGACACTAACAGTGCTACTGACACTCTTTGCTCCACTCTAACATCCTCCTTTGACAGTTTTTGCCCCCTTTCATCCAGACCAGCCCGCCCCACCCCATCTGCCCCCTGGCTGTCTGAAGTTCTCCGTGAACATCGCTCTGGACTCAGGGCGGCAGAGAGGAAATGGCATAAATCTAAAAACAATACTGACCTTGCCTTTTATCAGTCTCTTCTCTCTTCTTTCTCTACAAATGTCTCCACTGCTAAAACAACATACTACCACAACAAAATCAACAATTGCTCTGACTCTCGCCAACTCTTTAAAACATTCTCCTCTCTCCTTTGTCCACCTCCTCCCCCTCCTTCATCAACTCTTACAGCTGATGACTTTGCATCATTTTTCACCAACAAAACAGCTCTCATTAGCAAACAGTTCTCCTCATCACTAACTGACACGCACATCTCAACAACTAACACGAACACGCTTCCATCCTTCTCTCCACTCTCCGAGGCAGATATTTCTAAACTCATCCTTTCCAATCACCCTACTACCTGTCCACTTGATCCTATTCCCACTCACCTCCTTCAGGCTATTTCTTCTTCAATCACTCCTGCACTCACTCACATTGTCAACACTTCTCTTCACACGGGAACCTTTCCCACAGCATTTAAGCAGGCTCGGGTAACCCCACTGCTTAAGAAACCCTCTCTGAATCCAGCACTTTTAGAAAACTACCGACCGGTATCCCTTCTGCCTTTCATTGCAAAGACCCTTGAGCGAGTTGTGTTCAATCAACTCTCTAGGTTTCTTGAACAGGACAACCTCCTAGACAACAACCAATCCGGCTTCAAAAGCGGCCATTCGACTGAGACGGCCTTGCTCTCGGTAACTGAGGCACTGAGACTGGCAAAAGCAGCTTCCAAATCCTCAGTGCTCATTCTGCTGGATCTGTCTGCTGCTTTTGACACAGTTAACCACCAGATCCTCCTGTCAACACTTAAGAGGACGGGGATCTCAGGATCTGCTCTCCAGTGGTTCAGGTCTTACCTCTCTGGTAGGTCCTACAGGGTGTCATGGAGAGGTGAAGTGTCTAAGTCTTATAATCTAGCTACTGGGGTTCCCCAGGGCTCAGTCCTTGGACCACTTCTCTTCTCCATCTACATGTCATCATTAGGTTCTGTCATTCAGAAACACGGCTTCTCCTATCACTGCTATGCGGATGACACTCAACTCTACTTCTCATTTCAACCAGATGATCCTACAGTCAGTGTTCGTATCGCTGCCTGTCTGACAGACATTTCTGACTGGATGAAAGAGCATCATCTTAAACTCAATCTTGCAAAGACAGAATTACTTGTTTTCTCAACCAACCCAGCACTTCATCAAAATTTCTCCATTCAGCTTGGTTCATCGACCATAACTCCATCAAGGACAGCAAGAAACCTTGGAGTTGTGATTGATGACCAGTTAAACTTCACTGACCACATTACTGCAACAGCCCGGTCCTGCAGATTTGCTTTATACAACATTAGACAGATTAGACCCTTCCTATCAGAACAGGCTGCACAACTCCTGGTTCAAGCTCTTGTTCTCTCCAGACTGGATTATTGTAATGCTCTTCTGGCTGGGCTTCCAGCATGCACTATCAAACCCTTGCAGCTGATCCAGAATGCAGCGGCGAGAGTGGTCTTTAATGAGCCGAAGAGAGCGCATGTTACGCCTCTCTTCATCAAACTGCACTGGTTGCCAATGGCTGCTCGCATCAAATTCAAGGCACTAGTTATCGCCTACAAAACAACCTCTGGCTCGGCACCAATATACCTAAATTCACTTGCTCAGACTTACACACCCTCCAGAAGCTTGCGTTCTGCGAACGAGCGGCGCCTCGTGGTTCCATCCCAAAGAGGCATGAAATCGCTCTCACGGACATTTTCCTGGACCGTTCCTACTTGGTGGAATGACCTGCCGATCTCAATTCGTGCTGCCGAGTCTGTAGCCATTCTTAAAAAACATCTTAAGACACATCTTTTCCATTTGCACTTGACCAATACA
>NC_090175.1:1369840-1374840 GCF_024679245.1 Pseudorasbora parva | reverse complement strand
AAAAGAAGAAGTGTTTGCTTTAGTCGGGCTCTTGACCCTTTCCTGGCTGCTTTGTGTGTTTGTAAAGCACATTTGTTATGGTCAAGTATGTCTTCAGGTGTTATTATTTGATAGTGACAGTCATCATGTAGTGATCTAAGATCATTCTGAGTCCCATCTCTGATTAAATGGGTGATTTATTAATTTTTCGGTTATTGATTGCAGCAGTCCTGTTACAGCATAATAGTCTAGAAATCTAGACGCCCCCTAGCGGCAGCAAATTTAATTTGCCCGCAAGTGTCGTCTAGGAACTCTCAATACCATTCTGAGCTGTGTTCCTCAAAATCTGGACGGCCCAATCACATCGTGTATAGAGTCGGCGGGCGGGGCCATAATGACGACGGCCGAGTTGCGTTTGCGTGCTTCTAGTAAACACAGAAACTGGCGAACGGCGGTCTGTTGAATCAGCTTTGACCGCGACTCTGGAAGACTTGAGTTGAGCTTTTCTCTGAGAAAAGAACAAAGAACGGCACTGAAGTCATTCTGAAGAAGGGAAGATGTGTTCGAGTTTAGCCGAGCGGATACGGCGAATGTTTAATCTGTCAGCTCCACTTCACCTTCGTTGCTCTGGTTGGTTGTAGCGCTATCCTATCGCGTGCAGAGGGAGTTTGACAGACAGCCGTTTATCCGCCCCTCAGATTGAGCCGTTAATGGGGAGTTTCCAGACCAAACATCTGGATGTGGCTCCGGCTTGTCAGGCTAACAGCATAAGATTCTGCACCAAAAATGTTTGAACTACATTTTTTAGACATGAATCAGTGTATGAATCTCAACAATGATGACAAACAGCATATTCAGATAAACAGATCAACTCTGAACATCACAAAACAAGCCGTTTTGATTGGTGCACCCAGAATGCACTGCGTCTTGCTTTTTGATGATTACCACACACACACACACACACACACACACACACACACACACACACACACACACACACACACACACACACACACACACACACACACACACACACACAATGAGTATATGTCTAAAACTGCTAGAGAATGTATAAGGCACTTTATATAGAGCTATACAGGCCTCTAGTGGTCACACCAGGGCATTACAGAAGCGTTGCTCTCTTTACTCCCACCAGATGGCACTAATCTACCTTCAAAAATTCCTTGTCTCTGTTTTAACATGAATTACTGCTTTAATTGAAAATTATACACACAAATTGTGTAAAATATAGCTCATTAAATATTGAATAGTATAATAAAATCCTCTTAAAATTCGAAATAATAAACAAGAGATATCATTGAAGAAAAATATTACATTGGTTTTCCTGAAGAAAAAAAAGTTAAATTTCGAGTCACTTTTGAGTGAGGAGAGTAAAGGAAGAGGAGCAGAGGGTTAAATGTGATGATGTGTGTGTGTGAGGGGTTAGAGGTGTTCTGGTACTGGTGTTCTGATACTGGTGTGCTGATACTGGTGTGCTGATACTGGTGTGCTGATACTGGTGTGCTGATACTGGTGTTCTGATACTGGTGTTCTGATACTGGTGTTCTGAAACTGGTGTTCTGATACTGGTGTGCTGATACTGGTGTGCTGATACTGGTGTGCTGATACTGGTGTGTGCTGAAACTGGTGTTCTGATACTGGTGTGCTGATACTGGTGTGCTGATACTGGTGTGCTGATACTGGTGTGCTGATACTGGTGTTCTGATACTGGTGTTCTGATACTGGTGTGCTGATGCTGGTGTTCTGAAACTGGTGTTCTGATACTGGTGTTCTGAAACTGGTGTTCTGATACTGGTGTGCTGATACTGGTGTTCTGATACTGGTGTGCTGAAACTGGTGTGCTGATACTGGTGTGCTGATACTGGTGTGCTGATACTGGTGTGCTGATACTGGTGTGCTGATACTGGTGTGCTGATGCTGGTGTGCTGATGCTGGTGTGCTGATACTGGTGTTCTGATACTGGTGTGCTGATACTGGTGTGCTGATACTGGTGAGCTGATACTGGTGTGCTGATACTGGTGTGCTGATACTGGTGTTCTGAAACTGGTGTTCTGATACTGGTGTGCTGATACTGGTGTGCTGATACTGGTGTTCTGATACTGGTGTTCTGATACTGGTGTGCTGATACTGGTGTGCTGATACTGGTGTGCTGAAACTGGTGTGCTGATACTGGTGTGCTGATACTGGTGTGCTGATACTGGTGTTCTGATACTGGTGTTCTGATACTGGTGTGCTGATACTGGTGTTCTGATACTGGTGTTCTGATACTGGTGTGCTGATACTGGTGTGCTGATACTGGTGTTCTGATACTGGTGTTCTGATACTGGTGTGCTGATACTGGTGTGCTGATACTGGTGTTCTGAAACTGGTGTTCTGATACTGGTGTGCTGATACTGGTGTGCTGATACTGGTGTTCTGATACTGGTGTTCTGATACTGGTGTGCTGATACTGGTGTGCTGATACTGGTGTGCTGAAACTGGTGTGCTGATACTGGTGTGCTGATACTGGTGTGCTGATACTGGTGTTCTGATACTGGTGTTCTGATACTGGTGTGCTGATACTGGTGTTCTGATACTGGTGTTCTGATACTGGTGTTCTGATACTGGTGTTCTGATACTGGTGTGCTGATACTGGTGTGCTGATACTGGTGTGCTGAAACTGGTGTGCTGATACTGGTGTGCTGATACTGGTGTGCTGATACTGGTGTTCTGATACTGGTGTTCTGATACTGGTGTGCTGATACTGGTGTTCTGATACTGGTGTTCTGATACTGGTGTGCTGATACTGGTGTTCTGATACTGGTGTTCTGATACTGGTGTGCTGATACTGGTGTTCTGATACTGGTGTGCTGATACTGGTGTTCTGATACTGGTGTTCTGATACTGGTGTTCTGATACTGGTGTGCTGATACTGGTGTTCTGATACTGGTGTTCTGATACTGGTGTGCTGATACTGGTGTTCTGATACTGGTGTGCTGATACTGGTGTGCTGATACTGGTGTGCTGATACTGGTGTTCTGATACTGGTGTTCTGATACTGGTGTTCTGATACTGGTGTTCTGATACTGGTGTGCTGATACTGGTGTGCTGATACTGGTGTGCTGATACTGGTGTTCTGATACTGGTGTTCTGATACTGGTGTGCTGATACTGGTGTGCTGATACTGGTGTTCTGATACTGGTGTGCTGAAACTGGTGTGCTGATACTGGTGTGCTGATACTGGTGTGCTGAAACTGGTGTGCTGATACTGGTGTGCTGAAACTGGTGTGCTGATACTGGTGTGCTGATACTGGTGTGCTGATACTGGTGTTCTGATACTGGTGTTCTGATACTGGTGTGCTGATACTGGTGTTCTGATACTGGTGTGCTGATACTGGTGTGCTGATACTGGTGTGCTGATACTGGAAATTTGGTGTACGCACTTTTGATAAATGAGGGCCAATGAGTATATGTCTAAAACTGCTAGAGAATGTATAAGGCACTTTATATAGAGCTATACAGGCCTCTAGTGGTCACACCAGGGCATTACAGAAGCGTTGCTCTCTTTACTCCCACCAGATGGCACTAATCTACCTTCAAAAATGCCTTGTCTCTGTTTTAACATTACTGCTTTAATTGAAAATTATACACACAAATTGTGTAAAATATAGCTCATTAAATATTGAATAGTATAATAAAATCCCCTTAAAATTCGAAATAATAAACAAGAGATATCATTGAAGAAAAATATATCACTTTGATTTTCCTGAAGAAAAAAAAGTTAAATTTCGAGTCACTTTTGAGTGAGGAGAGTAAAGGAAGAGGAGCCGAGGGTTAAATGTGATGATGTGTGTGTGTGAGGGGTTAGAGGTCGAGTGTGTGTGTGACCTGCAGGCTCTCGTCGCTCAGGCTGTGTGGATCGTCATGAGCTGTTTTTAATCGGGTCTCCAGCGCATTCAGCATCGTCTCCGAGTCTCTCAGCTGATGAAGATCTTGAGCCGTCCGCTGGTCCAGGAGCTCCATGTGCTGAGAGACATTCAGCACCTGCACACACACACACACACACACACACACACACACACACACACACACACACACACAAATGAGGAGGTGGCGCATGTGTGAGACATATTTACAGACAGTAGCCATCTTGGAAAACATCTTGACGAGTCGAGCCACGAGTGATGAACTGTGACTGTGAGTCTCATATGGTCCGTTGTTTCCAGAAGAAAGCACTGAACGCAGCAGAGAAAATAAAATAAAAAAAGTTCCATGTAGTTAGTTTTTACAAACTTAAATCCTATCGACCAGCTCACTTAGCACAGCGATCGTGGTTAGACTCGTTGAGACTGTTCTCCAAGATGGCTGCTGTATGTAAACGCGTAATGCACTGTCTTTATAAAGCATCTTCTTATTAAACTGTTTGTACTCTTATAAAGTTCTCAATGCTTCGGTTTGCATGTAGGGACCCTCATTATGCTGCCGTGTTAGTGTGAGGCTATTTTGAGCCTTGTTAGTGGTATTAACTAGCGATTTAATTTCACTTATTCCATGTTATAAGCTAATCTGTGTTTAGAGATAAAACTCTTTACATTCGATTTTCATGAAAACGCATCCCAGAGAACGATCTACTCGCTCACCATCTGTTAATTACCCGAGTTGTCCTTTAAGAGTCACAAGTTTTGTTTTAAGATAGCCTCCTCATTTGCGCGAGAACATCTCGACGTTGCGTCGCGAGACGAGCTGACTGTGCTAAGATCAGCCAGTCGTCGATATAAGTGAGCACGCGGATCCACTGCATACGCAAGGGGACTAACGGCGCGTCCACACACTTCATGAACAAGCGGGGTGATAGTTTGTTTTTACTTTTGAAATTTGCTTTACTTTTCCTCTGGAAAAATACTGAGACACTGAGGGGTATAAGAGCTTCTTGTGTTTCCTCAATTCACACTTAGTACAGACACTGGCGGCTGTATTGAATGTGGTTCTTCTTACAAGAATAAATCTTCGTAAATACAGTT
>NC_090175.1:1329840-1364840 GCF_024679245.1 Pseudorasbora parva | reverse complement strand
ATGCTCTAAAACAGAGTAAAGCACAAACACACATGTAGTTCACACAGTAAAGCAGACACACACACATACACACACACTCATGTTAGGTACATACGCTGATGATTCTCTCCGAGGTTCCGGGTCGTGCGATGTGCTGATCCAGACCCACTAATCCAGGCAGATTCTGGGACATCCAGTTGGAGACGATGATCATGGTGCTCAAGACCGCACCGAGCTTCAGCAGAGCAACACTCATGACCCGCCGATGATCACGATAATCACAGACAAAACAGTCCTTCTGATGGTCCTGGGGTCAAAGAGGAAAGTTTTTAAAAATCAGGTTTGGAGGAGAGAACTGCAGGTGGAGTTGAGGCTCCCAAACGCTTCAGAATATATAAGAATTATGAATGAATAAGACGAGTCGAGTCCAAAACAAACAGATTCACTGCTGACCAGAACAGAGGAACGACAGAACACACGATACTAAACTCCTCACGATACTAAACTGAGACAGAGAGACAGAGAGAGTGAGTGTGTGTGTGAGAGAGAGAGAGAGAGAGTGAGAGAGAGAGAGAGAGAGAGGGAGAGACAGAGAGAGAGAGGGAGTGTTTGTGTGTGTGTGTGTGTGTGTGTGTGTGTGTGTGAGAGAGAGAGAGAGAGAGAGAGAGAGAGGGAGTGTTTGTGTGTGTGTGTGTGTGTGTGTGTGTGTGTGTGTGAGAGAGAGAGAGAGAGAGAGAGAGAGAGAGAGAGAGTGAGTGTGTGTGTGTGTGTGTGTGTGTGTGTGTGTGTGTGTGTGTGTGTGTGTGTGTGTGTGTGTGTGTGTGTGAGAGAGAGAGAGAGAGAGAGAGTGAGTGTGTGTGTGTGTGTGTGTGTGTGTGAGAGAGAGAGAGAGAGAGAGAGACTTTTAACATCTTTTATTTAATACAATTTAGGGTTTAACCCACTTATTAACAAACTTCATTTTCAAAACAATTGTATATGAATAAAAACCAACACATTTTACCAATTAAAAACTAAACTTCCGTACTCACTCACTGACACCAATGCCTCTCTCACACCCCATCTCCATTCAAACAATGCAACATTATTAGTATGTTTATAATATGTATACTCAATGACCACTCGAGATTCTATTAAAGATTTAAACGCAACCATACCAAGTTCTTTTCCTGCGTTTTTACACTGGTGTGATTTCAAAATAGCTAACTTAGCTTGGCCAATTAAAAAATTGGCTAATACACATTGTTGTTGCCATGACCTTCTATATTTATATCCCAATATAAACAATGTATTGTTATATAAAAACCCTAGTTTTGTGATCAACTTTTCAAGTATTACAAATAAAGGATCAAGTCTTGGACATTCAAAAAACATATGGAAAACAGTATCGTGAGCATTACAAAAGGGACATAATAAAACCATCTTATTAAATTTGGAAACCAAGCTATTTGAGGCTATAGCACAATGGAGTACTCTCCACTGTAGATCTCCACATCGCTTAGAGATAGGAGGCTTATACAGTACTCTCCATGATGGATGCACATCTTCACAAATAGAGATCTTATCCCTCCATTTAGTATCTGTTTTTCCTTGCAATTGTCCAACATGCACAGCTTTAACACACATATAGTAAAGATCTTTCTTCGCCACATTATGAAAAATCAAATCCCCATATCCCTTCAACAATGTATTCTGGTTTATATTACCCCCAACTCCTCCATCTTTAGGGATCACCTTCAATTCAGGAAAGTTCTGAGGTGTAAACCCATTTACCAGGGCTGAGTTTATAAAGGACATCAATGCAGGGGGGATAGCATCCCTAATACACTTGATTATCATATCTACAGTCCTCAGAGATTTTAATTTAACCTGTGCAGCGATTGATAACACAGTTCGCCACTGACATTGTGTCAAATCAATTAGATCTCTTACTGTACTTACACCAGCATTTAAAAAATGTGGCACAAAACAAGACAAATTAGATGGTAATTTTATAAGGGGGTTGAAAAACAACGGTTCTGAAACCCCATAGTGCACCTCTTCTGCTCTTGAACATTTTAAATATTTCCATGATTTAATAACTAACATGTAAAAATTACGAACAATACATTGTGCATTTCCTTCAATGGGCTTTTCTATTAAAAACATCTGTTTATCAAGACCTATCCCACCTAAATCTGTTAATATAGACAACCCAAATGGGACCCACCTTAAAGTATCAGAACAATATAACAACTTCTGTAATGTTTGTAATCTCATTCCTAATATTTTGGACTCTACATGCATTAGTCCTTGACCTCCCTCTGCCACAGGGAGGTAAAGTATACCAGGAATAAGCCAATGGTAACCGTTCCAAAAAAAATCCACGAAAGCTTTTTGAATGGTATTAAGCAATTCCTTAGGAGGATTTAAAACAGTTACTCTATGCCATACCATTGAGGCAGCCAGATTATTGATAATCAAACACCTCCCTCTGAAAGAGAGCTGTGGTAGAAGCCATCGCCATTTTTGCAATCTACCAATCACGCGATTTGCTAGTCCCTCCCAATTCTTTTCAGTGTATTGAGTGGTCCCAAAAAAAACACCAAGTACTTTAATTCCATCTTGAACCCATTTACACTGTTGTGGCAATCGAGGTGGTCCTGTATCTACCCAGTCTCCTAACATCAAGTATGCACATTTATCCCAATTAATACGAGAAGATGTAGCTTTCTGAAACTTATTCAAGCAATAAATAAGTTTGGTGACATCATCAGTGTTCTTGATTATTACTGTTACATCATCTGCATATGCTGTTAATTTCACCGGGTCTATTTCTGGGAAGCCTGGGGCACCAATACCACACAGTTGTTTCCTCAGCATAACTAACAGGGGTTCAATAGAAATAGAGTACAAAAGACCAGACAGAGGGCATCCTTGTCTTATTCCTCTAGAAATGGAAAAAGGCCTCGTTAAAGCCCCGTTAATTCTTATCATACTGTAAATGTCACTATACAGCAGCTTGACAAGAGAAATAAAAAAAGTGCCAAAACCAAAAGCTTCGAGGGTCTTAAACAAATAATGATGGTCCACCCTATCGAAAGCTTTTTCTTGATCCACAGATATGAAGCCAATGTCCAATTTATGTCTTTGTGCCACTGTAATAATATCTCTTATGAGAAAAAGATTATCAAAAATTGAACGTTTTGGGACACAAAATGACTGATCTTCGTGGATTACATTTGTCATATAATTTTTAAGTCTATTAGTTAATAATTTAGATAAAATTTTACAGTCAACACAGATCAGTGACACGGGCCGCCAGTTTTTAAGGAATCCAAGATCTCCCTTTTTTGGTAGCAAAGTTACTATTGCCCTCCGGCAACTCAATGGAAGTTTCCCTCGGTTAAAACTTTCCAAAAAGACTGCATACAAATCCTCTCCAATCAAATTCCAGCAGGCTCGATAAAATTCAGCTGAAAGACCGTCCAACCCCGGCGACTTCCCAGGGCTCAGTTCCTGGACTGCAATAGAGAGTTCTGCAAAGGAGATGGGGTTCTCAAGGATAAGTCGATCTTCATCTGATAGCTGTGGTAGGTCACATAACAGTTCTTCTGCCGCTGATCCGTCACATGATTCAGCACCGTAAAGGTCCTCATAAAACGAAAGTGCATAAGCTCGGATCTCCTGCTGATCAGTTGTCACCCCACCTTTAGGTAAATTCAGTTTATGAAAATACTTATGTTCTCTTGGTTTTTTTTCCAAATCAAAAAAGAAAGCAGAAGGAACATCCATTTCATTTAGTTGAGAATATCTGGTCCTTAAGAGGGCGGTCTTTCCTTGCTCCTCCAACAGAGTCTTTAAAAGGAGTTTATTCATCTCGATGGAGTCAGAAGAGCCACCATGGTTGCTTTGTCTCAAGATTTCTTCTTCAAGTGATCTCATTTTTTCTTTCAGATCTCTGGTGTTATGGGCAGTATATTGTTGGCAGAATAACTTGATATGTACTTTGCCTATGTCCCACCACTGACTTATTAACGGAAAACTACCTCTCTCCTCTCTCCACGATTGCCAAAAAAGGCCAAAAGAGTGAACAAAAGAGTGATCCTGTAATAATCTGTTGTTAAAGTGCCAGTGTGATTTGTGTATTTTAGAAGACAAGACAGACACAGCTATGGATATATAATGGTGATCAGATAGAAAAGATGGTACTATTTGACTATTAAAAAACCTACCACTATTGCTCCTAGCAACATAAAATCGGAAAGTCTTGCTCCTGACAACACATTTGAGTTAACTTTTAACCAGGTATACTGTTTAACCCCAGGATAACTATCTCTCCATAAATCAACAAAGTCATAATACCCAACAACATTTTTTAACTCTTCTGCAGAACTTGAATGTGGTTCATCATGGTTTCGGTCCAAATCAGGGTTTAATGTGCAGTTAAAATCACCTCCTACAACCACAACATTATCCTGTGGGCACTGTGTCAAAGCATCTGACAATTTTTCAAAAAATATCTTACGCTCAGATCCTACGTTTGGAGCATATACATTAAAAAAAGAAAACCTGATTTGTCCTACCGCAATATCTGCTCTTAAAAGTCGGCCAGGTATTATTTCGGACATAACTGGTTCATTACAGACACATGGAGAAAAAAGTATAGCAACACCAGCACTAAGATTAGTCCCGTGGCTCATTAAAATATTTCCTTTCCAGTCACAATTCCATTGTGTCTGATTCTGTATATCAGAATGAGTCTCTTGAAGCATAATAATGTCTGCCTTCTTCAATTGTAAATAATTAAACAAAGCAAGTCTTTTTGTTGTGTCCCGACATCCATTGATGTTAAAAGATCCAATACTTATGGATGTCATGAAAATGATAATGCTAGGGAATCCAAAAATCCAAAAAAATAAACTGACAATCATGACCCTATATAGTCTTTATAACGAGCCTTTAATCTTTTTTTTTACCATGTTCATGTGTTTTTTTAGCCTGTAGCGTTTCGGCTGGTCAAGCTCATCCAATGTTGCCTTTCTTATTGCCATTGTACATGAATCAACGAAAAGCTGTAAATCTGGGAAGTATTTTATAAGGTTTGGTTTTCGCTGATTAAAGGTATCATCCAAAAAATCATTGATTTGACAAACTGTATAATAGGGATGTTTTAATTTAAGATTGTGACTCTCTACAAACCTGCCCTGAGAACCAATAGAAGGATTTTCTGTCATATCAGAAGCGTCACTATCCGAATCCATTGACTGACCTTCACTTCTGTCTATCATCACACCATCATCGCCCTGAGTCTGGCTAAATCCTGATGCCTGTGAAATGTGTAAATCAACGGGCTCGCCGCCAGGCATCGCGAGCTCAACCCGCTCCACCGACTCCGTTTCAGCGATCATACCGGCAGGATCTGCGTCCGCGCACTCTACAACAGCCCGCGCTGCGCTGTCATTTACACTTACAACAGCAACGGCGGAAGAATGTTCAACATCGTCAACGTGCGTTTTCATTATAAGCTCAGCGCTGTCTCCATTTTTTGAAAGAGAAGACGCCTCAATTACGTCACTGTTATTTATTTCCCTTTCATTATTTATTGAAGCAGAAGGCAATTGTTCCGTAGAAGGAGTAATCTCATCCACATTATTGTTAACCTCATCATTCCTTGAACATACCAATTTTGTATGACCATACTTCCCACAAGTAAAACACCTCATCGATTCCGTACTGATATAAATTGTGTAATCTTTACCCAGCACAGTGGTTTTCGCTGATGTATTCAAGGACTGAAATTCAGCGTTCAGGATCATGAATGTCTGACGTCTAAATGACATCACGTGTTTAAGTTCTGGATTTTTTAATCCTAACGGGATCATTTTAATCGGCCCTACTATCTTGCCATAACGTCCTAACAAACGCTCAAGTGAATCTTTGGTGATGAATGGGGGCACATTCGAAAGGATAACCTTCTTAGACGGATTTGACAACGGCAAAACCGCCAAAAAAGTATCTCTGACGGATAAACCAAATTCAACTAGATGCTGAACCAAAGAGACTTCTTTCAAAAAGACAACAACAGCCTTATTCATTCTAGATGCGGACACGATATTACCCGCACCAACTTCGCTGCTAATCGCAATTAGACAGTCCTCAACTGTTATGGACTCGTCAGGTAAACATTTACACCCATGTTGAGCGGTTAACGGAGCACAACCATCTGAATTTGTCCCCATTTTCACCCTAAGGTGATTAAATCGGTGACAATTAAATACTAAACCAAAATTTCTAAACAAATTAAAGGGAAAAAGGAAAAAAGTAACTCACTCAAACACGCCGCAACCCTGCTCACACGCTCACACACACCTCAGAGTGCCCGCACATGCGCACACGCACAGAGAGAGAGAGAGAGAGAGAGAGTGTGTGTGTGTGTGTGTGTGTGTGTGTGTGTGTGTGTGTGTGTGTGTGTGAGAGAGAGAGAGAGAGTGAGTGTGTGTGTGTGTGTGTGTGTGTGTGTGTGCCTGTAAGAGAGAGAGAGAGAGTGTTTGTGTGTGTGTGAGAGAGAGAGAGACAGACAGAGAGAGAGAGAGAGACAGACAGAGAGAAAGACAGAGAGAGAGAGAGAGAGAGAGAGAGAGAGAGAGAGAGAGGGGGAGAGGGAGAGAGAGAGAGAGAGAGAGAGGGGGAGGGGGAGAGAGAGAGAGAGAGAGAGAGAGAGAGAGAGAGAGAGAGAGAGAGAGAGAGACAGAGAGAGACAGAGAGATTGTGTATTCTTAGCCTAGAAATCTAGACGCCCCCTAGTGGCAGCAAATTTAATCCGCCGCGAGTGTCGTCTAGCAACTCTCAATACCCATCTGAGCTGTAATCGCCAAACTCTGGGCGGGCCAATCACATCGTGTGTAGAGTCGGTGGGCGGGGCCATAATGACGACGGCCGAGTTGCGTTTGCGTGCTTCTAGTAAACACAGAAACTGGCAAACGGCGGTCTGTCGAATCAGCTTTGATGATGAAGATGTCCAAACATCTTGATGTGGCTCCGGCTTGTCAGGCTAGTGTGTTTTAGGAAAGATACAGGAAATCCAATAATCATTCCTGCAATGCAACAAAAAGAAGAGAAAAAAAAGAAAAAAAAACTGCAGTGGTATTATCTATATTTTGTGTTTATTATAATTTAAATAAAAACTATAACTTTACAAAAAATGGTAGGTGTAAATTCTGTGTTTAACTTGCATATATGATGTAAAATGAAAATAAATAATGGAAAAATAACATTTGACATCGACATAAAAGTCAAAATTATAACATTGTCTTAATTATTACATCAATTAAATGAATTTTAAATAAATTTAGCCATAATTCATATTTTAAAATTAGAATTTTGACAAATTTATAATTAAGAATTTTTTATGCAATATAATAGCCATAATTACAATATAAACAAGCTGAAATTACGAGTCAAAATAGTCATAATTATGAAATTAAAAAGTTTTATGTCATAATTTTTTACTTTTTAAGTTAGAATTTTGACCAAATCTTATAATTATACATGTATAATTCATAATTTCAATTTAGTGACAGTATTTCAACTTATACATTTTGGCTTTTTAAGACATAATTACGATATAAACAAGCTGAAAATACAATTAGTTTTGAATTTAGTCTTAATTATGACTTCAAATTTTCTACTTTTTATGTCAGACTTAATTGTCTTGTAATTATGATTTACAGAAGGAAGATTTTATATTTTATAATTAGATAGCCGTCTGATTGTGTTTAAATTTCATTATGAATTTTATTTTGCGTGACATAATGAAAGAGATAATGAATAATTTACCTCTGGTCTTGAAATTCACTTAAACTGTGAACAAACAAGCATATTCATGACAAAGATTGTATCTGTCAGAGTAGGTATTTTAAATAACAGTCAAATGGTTTCATTTCATGTTTATTCATTTGATCTAGAGCCGCCAGTTTTGCCGCCCATGGTCATGCTGAGACTAATAAGTATTTATATTTACAAATCGATTCCAAAAACTTGGGACACTGTACAAATTGTGAACAAAAAGAGAATGTATTTTACGAATCACATTTCAATATTTTATTCAGAATACAACATATCAAGATGACATATCAAATGTTTAAACTGAGAAAATGTATAATTTTAAGGGGAAAATAAGTTAAATTTCATGGCATCAACACATCTCAATAAAGTTGGGCCAAGGCCATGTTTCCCCCTGTGTGTCATCCCCTCTTCTTTTTATATCAGTCTGCAAACGTCTGGGGACTGAGGAGACGAGTTGCTCAAGTTCAGGAATAGGAATGATGTCCATTCTTGTCTAATACAGGCTTCTAGCTGCTCAACTGTCTTAGGTCTTCTTTATCGCATCTTCCTCTTTATGATGCGCCAAATGTTTTCTAATGGTGAAAGATCTGGAGTCACTGAGACCCTTACGCACACAGATTATTCCAGATTCTCTGAATCTTTGGATGATATTATGCACTGTAGATGATGATAACTTCAAACTCTTTGCAATTTTTCTCTGAGAAACTCCTTTCTGATATTGCTCCGCTATTGTCCGCCGCAGCATTGGGGGAATTGGTGATCCTCTGCCCATCTTCTGAGAGACACTGCCACTCTGAGAGGCTCTTTTTATACCCAATCGTGTTGCCAACTGGCCTAATAAGTTGCAATAACCGGTTCCTTATATGTACATTTTACTTTTCCAGCCTCTTATTGCTACCTGTCCCAACTTTTTTGGAATGTGTAGCTCTCATATAATCTAAAATGAGCCAATATTTGGCATGACATTTCAAAATGTCTCACTTTCAACATTAGATATGTTATCTATACTCTTTTGTGAATTAAATTTAAGTTTATGAGATTTGTAAATGATTGCATTCCTTTTTTATTCACAATTTGCACGTCCCAACTTTTTTGGAATCGGGTTTGTACTAAGTCTAAGCGAAATACATTCTGTGTTTCTATCAGATGAATCACACACGCTAAACCAGTGAATTTATTAAGTAATAGTTTTATTTAAAAATCTCTCCTCTCAAAAATATTTATCAGAGAATCTCCATCCATATTAAACACTAAATACAAACATCTAAATCCCCATCCAGACGTGGACTGCCAGTTTCACATACAGATCATTACATCATGTAAACAAGTTAAAATACGGCCTCATGTAGCACCAAGATTAAGAAACACTCAAACGCACAAATACAAAAATACATCAACATCTCTCAAACAACAGTACAAAATAAATGTGAATCTCTGTGAAAAACAGCTGAGCAGCAGAGCGTCTGGATGCGTGTAATCATGTCACATGATCTCCCTTCAAGCACAACTTCCTGTTATCAGACAAACGCAAGCACCTGGAGGACTGATGTATAAATATATATATACGCTGTGAAAGTCTTTTCTTGACTAGCCGTTGAAGCAAACCTTCCCCACGCTGAAGCCAAACTTCTGCTTCGAGCTCCCGAAATCTGCCACGGCCACATCCATAAGAGGCAGAACCTCCGACTGCGGAGAGTCCAGTTCCAGAACGGTCCGCTCCTGCCCCGAACGAGACTACACACACACACACACACACACACACACACACACACACACACACACACACACACACACACACACACACACACACACACACACACAATCGTCACATGACAGTCATCTGTGTAAACTGAGTCATCTGTGTTAACTGATGAAGGAGTCAATGAGTCATCTGTGTAAACTGATTCAGGATTCACTGAGTCATCTTTATAAACTGATTCAGGATTCACTGAGTCATCTTTATAAACTGATTCAGGATTTACTGAGCCATTTATATGGATTGGTTCACGATTCACTGAGTCACTTATGTAAACAGATTCAAGATTCACTGAGTCCCTTATGTAAACTGATTCAGGATTCACTGAGTCATTCATATGGACTGGTTCACGATTCACTGAGTCATCTGTGTAAACTGATTCAGAATTCATTGAGTCCTTCATATGGATTGTTTCACGATTCACTGAGTCACTTATGTAAACTGATTCAGGATTCACTAAGTCAGTAAAGGGTTAGTTCACCCAAAAATGAAATGTCTGTCATTAACTCTCCCTCAAAGTAGTCCATATGAGACATCAGTGGGTTAATTAGAATCTCTTGAAGCATCGAAAATACATTTTGGTCCAAAAATAAAAAAACTACGACTTTATTCAACATTGTCTTCTCTTCCGGGTTTGTTTTCAAACCTCAAATAAAGATTCAATTGGTCATGAATCAACGTATTGGACAAGGACATGTATTTCTGGACATGGACAGTATAGTGTGTATACACTTGCATACGCTCTCGGACAAAATATAAAATATCTTATTGAACTGTGTTTAAACTGAAGATGAACGGAGGTCTTACGGGTGTGGAACGACATAAGGGTGAGGAGATAATGAGATAAATTAAATTTTTGGGTGAACTAACCCTTTAATATAGATTCAGAATTCACTGAGTCATCTATGCAAACTGATTCAGGATTCACTGAGTCATTCATGTTGATCGGTTCAGGATTCACTGAGTCATCTATGCAAACTGATTCAGGATTCACTGAGTCATTCATGTTGATTGGTTCAGGATTCACTGAGTCACTTATGTAAACGGATTCAAGATTCACTGAATCATTCATGTTGATTGGTTCAGGATTCACTGAGTGATTTATATGGATTGACACCCAGTCGTTCACACCCGGACAGCATCCTCATAGTGTCGGTTCAGATTCGGCCCATATCTGGTGCGGGCTGACTCCACATGCGGATCCGGGCCGAAACTATGAGGATCTGGGCAGTGTGAGGAGGCCTGATTATGTACCTGACAGCCGTCGTGCGTGGGCTGGATGTAATGCGCGTTCTGCCGCGTCAGCTCCTCTCCGTTGCTGCCTCTGAAGCGCAGTGCGTGTCTGAAGCTGAGGGAGGCACTGTCGAGCCATCCGGCTGAGTTCTGGCACACGTATGTGAAGCTCTGGTGGGCCGTGGCACTCAGCAGCTTCAGGAAACCCAGCTGCACAACATGAATGGGGTTTCCATCCACATCCACATACGAAAACTACACCAGGCAGACAGACAGAGTGTGAACCAGAGGACAGAGGCTAAAGATAACACAATGACACAATAATGAATGACCTGCGAGCCCTTCTTGAACTTGCTGAACCAGGTTCCTGGTTTCTCTTTGCTCCATGAAGCCATTTTGACCTGTGCACATTAACATAATTCTCTCGTTAACACGGCAGATAGAGAAGCCTAAAACATTCATCCATTCATCTTATTATTAACTGAAGATCTCACCGACTGTATGCTGCTGTGTGGCTGGAGACACGTTTCACCTTCTGCTGTGAAGTTACAGAACACCTTAAACGCGTCTCTATGGCAGCCCTGATTGGGGTCAATCCAGTAAACACCTGAGGTCCAGGAGAAAACAGAATCGGACTGAGAATGCAGCAATAGAATGTGAAAAAGGGAAAGTTCACTGCAAAAAATACTTCTCTTACTTAGTATTTTTGTCTTGTTTCTAGTCAAAATATCTACAAATTCTTATATTACGAAACATTTACTAGACAAATAAAAACTATTGTCTTGTTTTGGGAACAAATAACTAAAAATAATCTGCCATTGGGGTAAGCAAAATAAATACTAAGTAAGAACAGCATTTTTTGCAGTGTAGATCATCTTAAAACAATCTCGAGTGATGATCCCATACCGTCGGGATACTCAGGGTGGCACATCCACAGCTCTTTGCAGGTGCGGGCGGGACTGTGGTAGGTTCCCAGTGGATTTCTGAGCCCCTCCACATCCGTCCTCATGGACGACAGAGATGCGAACACCTCCTCCATGTCCTTCTCCTCCACCTTCGCCTCCTCGTCCTGCATCTGTTCGTCCTCCACTGAAGCTCCATCCACTTCCGAATGTCTCCTCCTCTTCCCACGGCCATCCAGTGTCGGAGGAGCCACCATTCCCACCGCAGGAGAACCCTGGACAGAGACTTTGGCTCCATCATTTGTTCTGTTAATGTTCATTCTGCCATTTGTTAGTCCTTTGCATGTCTAACAATGCGTTCATCTGTTACTCGAGACTCACCGGGGGTCCGGGGGGTCCAGCAGGACCAGTGTCTCCTCTGGGTCCAATAGGGCCCTTAAATAAACCAGATCATTCACACACATTACACAGGTTATTCGGCTGCGGGTGTTTATCAGCTCATTTTCCAGACCCTTCACCCTCTCTGTTCCGATGTGGTGGAATGAGAGAAACTGCTTTTCCTCTATTGTAAAAGCATCTGCTAAATGCATAAATGTTGCATGCTAAGATGCTAATACACTACATTGCCAAAAGTGTTGTGACTCCTGCCTCTACATGCACATGAGCTTTAATGCCGTCCCATTGTTAACCCGTGGGGTTTAATCTGGAGTCGGCCCACCCTCTCTAACAGCTCCAGCTCTTCTGGGAAGGCTTTCCTCAAGGTTTAGGAGTGTGTTTATGGGGATTTTTGCCCATTCTTCTAGAAGCTCATTTGTGAGGTCAGGCACTGATGTTGGACGAGAAGGCCTGGCTCTCAGTCTCCGCTCTAATTCATCCCAAAGCTGTTCTATCGGGTTGAGCTCAGGACTCTGTGCAGGCCAGTCCAGTTCCTCCACACCAAACTCCTCATCCATGTCTTTATGGAGCGACGCTTTGTGCACTGGAGCGCAGTAATGCTGGGACAGGAAGGGGCCGTCCACAAAACTGATCCCACAAAGTTAGGAGCATAAAATTGTCCAAGATGTCTTGGTGAAGCATTAAGAGTTCCTTTCACTGGCCAAGCCTAATCCCTGAAAAACAATTATTGCACAGGTGTCAGCCTATCACGGCCCCACGCTTGAGTTCACTGAGCTCCTGAGAGCGACCCATTCTTACACTAATGTGTGTAGAAGCGTCTGCAGGCCTAGAGCTTGATTTATAATAATTTATTCAAATTAAGTTGTGGTGCTGTGAGATCCAAATGTAATATCTTGTATGACTTCCATGAGCTTGAAGGACTGCATCCATGCGGTTTGGCAAGGATTCATACAATTTATTGATGAAGTCATCAGGAATAGCTAAGAAAGCAGTCTTGCATGCCTCCCAGAGTTCATCAATATTCTTTGGTTTCGTCTTCCATGCGTCCTCTTTCATCCTACCCCACATATGCTCAATGATGTTCATGTCTGGTGACTGGGCTGGCCAATCCTGGAGCATCTTGATCTTCTTCGCCTTGAGGAACTTTGATGTGGAGATGGAAGTATGCCATGGAGCACCATCCTGCTGCAGAATTTGGCCTCTTTTATGGTTGGGAATAAGAGGTAGCTAAGATTTCTTGGTATTTTAGACTATTGATGTTGCCTTCCACCCTGCAGATCTCCCCATACTGGATGTAACCCCAGACCATGATTTTTCCGCCACCAAACTTCACTGTTTTCTGGGTGAATCTCGGATCCATTCTGGCTCCAGTAGGTCTCCTGCAATATTTGCGGCGACTGTGGTGTAATTCAACAGAAGAATCATCTGAAAATCCACCTTCTGCCACTTTTCCAGCGTCCATCCTTTTAGCAGGCTGTGGGCCTTGGCAAATGCCACACGGTTTTTCAATTGTCTTTTGTTTAGTGCTGGCTTCTGGGCACTGATTCGACCATGGAGGCCATTTCGAGACAGAATCCGACAAACTGTTCTGGTTGACACAGGGACTTCAGGTGACCAGGTCTCGTGGAGCTCTGCTGCAGTGGAAAATGGGCTGGCCTTGGATTTTCGAGCCAACAAACGGTCCTGTGGCCATGAAGAGACTGAACACCTGAACTTTGAATAGGCATCCCAAGACTTTTGACAATATAGTGTACATGTTGTCTCAAATTATCAGTCTGGAAATCGGTATGTGTGTGTGTCACCTGGTTTCCTTTAGATCCTTTCTGTCCCATGGATCCCTGAAACACAGTGATACAGACAGAATCTGTGACACCAGAACAAGCCCAAACGAATCAAGAACACCCTGATGGGTCTAAAGATTACAATTTTGTTAGACTCACAGACAATCCTGGTGGTCCCGGTGGTCCACTAAATCCTGGAGGTCCAACTGGACCCTGTCAGCAGAGAGACAGTTATACCATCGTCTTATACGCATTTGTGAATGTGTGTGTATTAGTGTGTGTTCACCTCCTCTCCTTTGGCTCCTTGCAGCCCCTGGTTTCCCGGCAGTCCTCGGTCACCTTTCTCTCCGAACTCACCCGGCGGCCCAATCAAACCAATTAGACCACCATGACCCTGAAGCACACACACACACACACACACACACACACACACACACACACACACACACACACACACACACACACACACACACACACACACACAGATATAATCATATGTATTTCTAGCGTGTGTTTATGTATATGAGATGCCGTACCTTCTCTCCTTTCTTGCCCGGGTCTCCCTTCAGTCCTGCCAGTCCAGCGGGGCCCTGCACACATGCAATTAAATCATCAGTCTGACGTCATATTAAAGATCAGCGCATGATGAGTGATTATTAAGAGTTACCATTGGCCCTGGGGGTCCTGATTGACCTGGGGGTCCGTTCAGCCCTTGTTCTCCCTACAGCAGAGAGAGATTGTGAGTTTAAGGATATTACTGGATTATAAGGCTTATATTTACTTCACAATAGTATGTTCCACATGAAACTACAGTTCCGTGGGTTTGAGTATAGACAGATTAATATGCATCTGTAGAAAACCATTGGAGGAATGGAGCTCACCGCTGGTCCAGGGATTCCTGGAAGCCCCTGAGGTCCGGCCTTCCCCGGGTTCCCCTGACCGCCCACCGGCCCTGGCTTTCCCATGATGCCCTCGTATCCCGGAGCTCCCTAAACACGAACAGAGATTTAGTGAATGTGAATGTGAAGGACAACAGGAGGACGATGAGTTCCCGAGAACATCCTCCCAGATCACATTCAGGAGTTTGCAGGAACTGAGGGTTTGCTCCTGTAATGCTGTGCTCATGTCAAGACAGAATTACTGAAACTACCAGCTGGTTTCCAAGTTTCTTATGTCTGGTTCAGACTACACAATATATTTTTTTGTCTGTTACGACAGTCACTGTGTCAGATTACGTGATTTCTTGTCCTGGACAAGAAACATGTCAGACCACACGTTGCTACGCGACCAATCCTCTCTTGTTGTCACGTGGCACATCATGACTTCCAGAAACAAGAGCGTACACAAACAATGTGTGTGCAGCGTGTTTTGTACTGGATGCTTTATGTTTAGAAAAGGGCAAAAATAGAAAGAAAACACGACCATCCACACGTTCCTGGCTTGCTGGAAGAGGGCAGTATGGGCTGTCAATCCTCCAAAGAAAACTTGAGGTAAAATATTGTTCTTTTTATATTAAATATTTTGTTATTAGCCAGTTGTAAAAGATTGCTACCACAACGTATTTGGCAAAACATTGTACAGGCAGAAGTACTGTTGCCACAGCACCACAAATCTTTCCTCCATTTTATAATTCCACCTAAAGTTAGTCGCACCATTATCTCTCTTTCATTTCGCCGTGTTTGAAAGCTGTGTACGAAAATTGTCTGTGCTCCGATTGGTCACACTGCAAAAAATGCTCTTCCTACTTAGTATTTTTGTCATGTTTCTAATCCAAATATCTTAAAATTCTTACATTAAGAAACATTTACTAGACAAGCAAAAGTAATTGTCATGTTTTGGAAAAAAATGAAGAGGGTTTTTGCTTAAAATAAGCAAAATAATCAGCCAATGGGATGAGAAAAATAATCTTAATTCAAACAGAAAACAGTAAATACTTTTTTTAAAAATAATTTTTAGATGTTTGGACTAGAAACAAGACAAAAATACTAATTAAGGAAAGCCTTTTTGCCGAGCAGCGTCACCCATGTGGCGGAACCCGTCGTGAAGGACCTAAAAAAAATCAACATGCTAGTCTTTCTGACATCGGGAACTATCGCAGACGCAGAATCGCTTGACGTATACTATAACACACTATACAAGATGAAATGATCAATGTGTCCCGACGTCCATTGTCGCTTACAGATTCCTACGACACCTTATGTCAGACGGATCGTGCCAAATTCGGGATAATATCCCATAGTCTGAATCAGGCATTACTCAGGGATTCCCTGCTCATTCAACATGCTCAGCTGGCCACAAACACACAAACGGGGTCCGACTAGTGCAGAACACACCACAATAACAATGGCGGCTGATAATGGCTGACAGCTGACTGTTGGTTTGGTGTGTCACTGCTTTCACACCGCTGGATTTTAGACCAATGAGATGTCACCGTGTGAATGAAGCCTCAGGGATTTATCATCTAGTTCAGACGCAGCGTGTCTGTGTTATTGACTGATAGTCTCACCTTGCTTCCTTTCAGGCCCGGCCGCCCCTCTTTTCCAGCAGGACCCAAATGACCCTAAACGAAGATACACACCCATATAAACACAAAGTACACAAACACAGTTGAATCATGTAGTGCTTGAGCTGATGGATCACTAACACACACTCACCCTTCGTCCTGGTCTTCCTACAGGTCCTGGTTCTCCAGAGGGTCCCGGAGGGCCCTGATCACCAGAGTAACCAGTTGATAACCAGACTAATCATCATTAACTGAAACTTGTTTGACAGAAATATCATGGGCGTCGGAAGCAAATAAAAGGTGGGTGGGTCCGCTCAGATTTTTTTTTTACTGGAGTAGCGTTAGATGCCATTTACATTACATACAAATATAGCGCAGCTTACTAAACGATTGATTGGGACAGACAGAATTACGTAAATCACCGAGTTATTTACCGTGGCTATAGAGTAGGGGTAAGATGGCATCACGTTTTGACGCAAATCAATCAGAGGTTTGACTCCGCCTTTTGCCAAACCTGCTCTACTCCCTTTCCCCATCATATATCATATCAGAAAGGCATTTATTTTCAATAAAAATGGAGAGAATATTAGAAAAGGGGATATAAAGCATCTAACGTGTTTAATAATAAGTCTAGGGCAGGTAGACAGACATGTGCTGAATTAGAAATGATAAAAGCGAGTGGGTCCAATATCATTGGTCGTAAAAAGTGACAAAATCTCGTCCCACATACACACAATGGTTCCGACGCCCATGAGAAATAAAGAACAGACTTACAGATTTTCCTGGATCTCCGTGATCTCCTTTAGGGCCAGCACTGCCGTCGATCCCCTGAGGACAGAGGAGGCCTTTCATCATCACTGACCACAGGGTCTTTGACTGACCTCACTGGTTAACGTAAGATGATGATAATAACAGTAATGATACTCACGTTAACACCCGGCTCTCCAGGAGCGCCCAAATCTCCAGGAAAACCAATAGGACCCTGTAGAGAAACAGAGGGAGGCTTCAGCATACACTGCAAAAATTAGATCTGAAGTTGAGTTGTCCAGTACACTTAAAGTCACCAAGAAATTAAAATTGACAATTTATTAGGGAATATATGTCGTATTTATCGTAATCGTAAAGCGACACCTCTTCTCTGATGACGAGGGCGGGGCCACCTGTCACTCACATGAGATCCACCAATAGCAAACCACAACCAGCCAATCAACTCCACACAGACACAATCAAGCCCCGCCCCTACATTTGTTCTTGTTTGAGAAGCGATTCCCTCGATATACGGCACAATAGAGAAGAAACACACACACACACACCAGTGATGCGCGGGTTGATCCAAAATGAGCGGCTACAAGTCTTTATAATTAATGATATTTGGTTCGCGGTCAGTCGGGTCGTTTGAAATAAAGATCCCAATTAAACCTTTGTAATTTATATAGTACTAGACACAACTGACTATGAAATCTATTGTCAAGGAGGATCCTCTGCGTTCCAGCATTCAGCTCCGCAGGTCGAGAAGAAACCGGCTCAACCCAGGGACGGCTGATTCAACATTAATACACACAGTGCGAGGAAAGCTAAACAGAAGTAGGCTAATCTTCTGTTCTAGGCCACCAAGGGCACCTTATAGCCCCTTTTCTGACACAGACAAAACGCCCGATTGGCGATTTCCCAACACGCTGAACTGAGCAATGCCATTGGACCATCTGAATAGGGTACTTTTAAACGCATATCATGTCAGTTTTATGTATTTTCTGAGAGGGAGCGGGATTTGGGAAAGTTGGGGGAGAGTTGGGGGTTGACCCGCGCATCACTGACACACACACGCATGCATGCACGCACGCACGCGGGCGCGCACACACACACACACACACACACACACTATTATTGCAGTATTTATTATATTCTTATCATATCACTTCTCTTCTCTGATGACAAGGGCAAAGCGATTCACTCGGATATACGGCACAATAGAGAAGAAATGACAAGTGCAACTTCCCTTTCATGACGACTTTAAAAACCCTGAGCTAGCACATCATTTTTTTGCACTTATACACCCACGCACACACACACACACACACACTGACCGCGTTCCCTTTCGCTCCGTCTTCTCCAGGCGCTCCTCTGGATCCTGGTGAACCTGCCGCTCCAGGTGGTCCCGTGTCTCCTTTTTCACCCTGCTCGCCATTCTCGCCCTGACAACACACACACACACACACACACACACACACGTTACAATAACTACTGTCTTATTGGAAGATGTTACTTGAATTAAACTGGGGTCAGATCAAATTGTGTGAAGATGAGTGTGTTTAAGAAAGATGAGAAAGACAACAGAAAGTAGAGGAATGAAGTATATTTACAATATTTACAAGGAATTTAAAACAACAAAACAACGGTTAAGAGAATAGAGTCCTTACTAGCATACCCTAAAACAGAGCGAATGAGTCCCGGTTAGTGATGGGACATTTGAACCGAGGCGTCCGAGCTTGTGTCGAGAATAAATGGCCGTGCCAGATGAAGACCTGATTCTAGGCTTGTGTCTTTAACAGAGAAATCATGTGACCGATGACAAACGAGGTTTGTGTGGAATACGTCATCATTCGGTCTGATGCTGCGTCCCAATTCGCCTACTTATACTACGACATAGAAGTATGTCCTTTTCAAAAAAATGAAAAGTACATACTTCTGAGTGTGCAGAAGAGTAGGCAAGCTTTGGGACATATCGCTTGGTCATCTATAAAGGACTCTGATGCTTAGTTTAGTACAATCGTGACACACACTGCAAATGCTCTTCTTACTCAGTATTTTTGTCTTGTTTCAAAATATCTAAACATTCTTACATTAAGAAACATTTACTAGACAAGTACAAATTATTGTCTTGTTCTGGGGAAAAATAACTCAAAATGAAGAGAGTTTTTGCTTAAAATAAGATAAATAATCTGCCAATGGGGTGAGAAATAATCTTGTTTTCTGTTTGAATTAAGATTATTTTTCTCACCCCATTGGCAGATTATTTATCTTATTTTAAGCAAAAACTCTCTTCACTTTGAGTTCTCCCTAAACAAGACAATTACTTTTACTTGTCTAGTAAATGTTTCTTTTTTAAGAATTTGTAGATGTTTGGACTAGAAACAAGACACAAATACTGAGTAAGGAAAGCGTTTTTTGCAGAGCAGGACATTCAGAGGAGGACTCACTGCGCTGCCAGGAACACCAACAGCTCCAGGATCACCTGATTCGCCGTCTTCACCCTGTCGATCATAATCAGCATGATTAGCTCATGTTTAACGTTCTGAACATTAGCAGGAGTGTCTGGACGACGTACCTTCTCCCCCACTCCACCAGGCTGACCACGCACTCCAGGACGACCCGGAGGACCCTAAAACACAAGTGTGTGAGTGTGTGTGGGCTGCAGATCAGAGATTACCCAACGTTTTAAAGCTGTGTGTGTGTACCTGTCCACCAGAGGGCCCTTGAGCTCCTCTAGGCCCGAACTGACCAGGAGGACCCTGGAAACACACAAACACACACACACTCAATCACATCACATTCAGATGAACTATCATTGAGATAAACATAAATGATCATAAGATGAATCTCACCAGTAGACCAGAGTTCCCGCTTTCTCCCTTCTCTCCAGGAGGACCGGGCATTCCCTACACACACACACACACACACACACACACACACACGTCTGTGTTATATGATGGTCAAATGATGTGTCATTGAACTTGAGGAGAGATGTTTGATAATCGGGTACCTGTAGTCCACCGGGGCCCCTGGAGCCCTTAAATCCTCTCAAGCCCTCGTCTCCTTTCTGTCCGTACATGCCCTGCTGTCCTGGAGGACCGGTCTCACCATCCACACCCTGACACACACACACACACACACACGATCACACACACACTCTCAGAACACAGCGATGCCGTTCCTCCTCGAACACACTCACCGGTACTCCCGGCTGTCCCTCGGGCCCCTGAGTGCCGGCTGGACCTGCGGGCCCCTGAGAGGAAAACAAAGCTGGTTACTGGTAGCAATGTGACATGAGTGTGTGTATGTTTCAATATTTCAGTCACTCACTGATTCTCCTTTGTCTCCTTTACTGCCTTTCTGTCCCGGAGCGCCTGTTTCCCCCTGCATTAATAAAATAACACAACACAAAGTGCATTACAGTTGACAAACATCATTTCTCCAAAGCACACATGAGCATTCGACCTCATCACCTTATCTCCATCCTCTCCTGGGGGTCCTGGAGGGCCAGCGACTCCTGGTAATCCCACCGGCCCCTGCTCTCCATCCTGCCCCGCTGGGCCGATCAGACCCTTCTCTCCCTGCACACAAACACAGTTACACACACACATGGGACACTGGCTGTGTGTGTGTTTGGGGGGGTGTCTTACTGGCTCTCCCTTCTCGCCCATTGGTCCAGGCCCACCGATAGTTCCAGCTCGACCCGGCTGACCAATGGCCCCAGCCAGTCCAGGGGGCCCCCGCTCACCTGTGGGCCCCTGAGAAGATTTGTAAATATATGTTAATATACTTTCTACATTTAATTACAGAGTGTCAAAAACCAGTGTCTAGAACATCTCCAGGTTAGAATTTCACCTCAAAATGAAGAATAAAACAACTTCTTAAAACTATCTTTTAAGGTGAAATAAGGTGAGCCCTCTGTGTTTATGTGGGATTAGTGGATTAGATTACGTACAGATGGTCCAGGGGGCCCGATTGGCCCCGCACCGCCCTTTAATCCAACCAGCCCCTACAAGAGAACACAGGTCACATGACAACACTGTCCAATCAGAAGGAGCCTAACAGATAACAACCTAAAGAAACACTGGCAACAATCATAAAACAGCCGGATACAGTATTCTTACCATGCCACCCGGAGCTCCACGACTGCCGCGGAAACCCTTCAGACCTGCTGGACCGTTCTTTCCTGAAGTGCCTGGACCTCCAGGGTCGCCCTGATGACCGGACACATGCATGTTATGATATGATGATGATCAAAATAAGAGTACAACGACAGCAAAGAAAAGACAGAGCAGATGGAAGAAAGCGCCATCATTGGTTAGGATGATTCTCTCACCTTCGCACCCTCTTTACCAGCTGCTCCAGGTAAACCTTGCTCTCCAGCAGTTCCTGCGGAGCCCGGGTGTCCTCTGTCCCCCATTGGTCCGGTTTCTCCTGAATTACCCTAGAAACAAAGTCATAACCAATGAGAATGACAGCTGTGACCATATACACCGATCAGGCATAACATTATGTCCAGTGAAGTGAATAACACTGATGATCTCTTCCTCACGGCTCCTGTTAGTGGGCGGGATATATTAGGCAGCAAGTGAACATTTCATCCTCAGAGTTGATGTGTGTTAGAAGCAGGAGAAATGGGCAAGCGTAAGGATTTGAGCGAGTTTGGCCAGATTGTGACGGCTAGACGACTGGGTCAGAGCATCTCCAAAACTGCAGCTCTTGTGGGCTGTTCCCGGTCTGCAGTGGTCAGTATCTATCAAAAGTGCTCCAAGGAAGGACCAGTGGAGAACCGGCCACAGGGTCATGGGCGGCCAAGGCTCATTGATGACCGTGGGGAGCGAAGGCTGGCCCGTGTGGTCCGACCAAACAGATCTCAATTCTCCAGATCTCAATCCAATCGAGCATCTGTGGGATGTGCTGAACAAACAAGTCGGATCCATGGAGGCCCAACCATGCAACTTACAGGACTTAAAGGATATACTGCTAACATCTTGGTGCCAGATAACACAACACACCTTCAGGGGTCTAGAGGACTCCATGCCTCTACAGGTCAGGGCTATTTTGGCAGCAAAAGGGGGACCAATACAATATTTGGTCATATTGTTATGTCTGATTGGTGTATACTTTATAAAGTCTTAGACCTAGGGGAGTTGAAACCATCACAGTCCAATAAAAAACATTTAAAAGATAATGGAGTCTGGCATAAAGGAGGATACGCTGAACTCACCTGCGGCCCAACGACACCAGATGGTCCCGGAGGACCTGTCTTGCCTTGGAAACCCTGTCAGGAACCAAAACGTCAAACAACAGATCATCAAAACTAGGGTTGGGAACTGAAAATAAATTCAAATTCTGGAATCAGATACTGAGGGTCAGAAATAGGATTCCTGTGTGTGCATTTTAATGCGGTTTTAAACCAAGAGGCGAAAGAGAACTCAATTCAGCAATCACACACTGTTTTCTGTGCTGGGCACATCTAGAGCTCACGCACAAAAAACCAAGTCTCATATCGTGCAAATATACGGAATTGAGTTCTCTTTCACATCATCTTGCACTTGAGCAGACAAATACACACACAGTTATGTCCAAATAGTCCTGTAATCAAAGCCAGGTATGTCTTAAGTGAATGTAAACGGTGTGTATCCGTATATTGGATCTGCGCATTAGTCTACAAAAATACGTCATGACTATAGTTTCTACAAGTCTTTGTGTAGATGTTGACTCACCGGCTCCCCCCGCTGGCCTGGATGACCCGGCAGGCCGTCCTTCCCACCAGGCCCCTGCAAACAGGAAGCGGTTGAGAATACTGTGTGTGTTGGATTATACTATGACGTATAAAGATGAGGATCACTCACGTTGGGTCCTTTGGGTCCCATCTCACCTACACGCCCTTGAGGTCCTTGTGGTCCCTGCCGCATTTGAGCACATGCATTTATCACAATAACTAACAACATTAAATCACATGATCATTGACTCGCGTTTACTTCAATTTGTTTCCACACAGTGTCTCTTATTAAAGGTCCCGTTCTTCACGATTCCATCTTTCAAGCTTTAGTTAGTGTGTAATGTTGCTGTTAGAGCATAAATAATACCTGTAAAATTATAAAGCTCAAAGTTCAATGCCAAGCGAGATATTTTATTTAACAGAAGTTCCCTTTCAAAGCCTACAGCGAGCGGCCGGTCTGGACTACACCTCTGCACTTCCTGCTGTGATGACGTCACTAGAACCGTTTGTTGACTCCGCCCACAAGAACACGCAAAATAGGGGGCGTGTTCTCGTTGCTCTCCCACGTGGAGAAGAGCGCGCATTCAGCGCTGGCATTGCCCTGTTATGGTAAGAGGCGGGACCTTTCCAGGCAAAGTGCGCTAAGCTGCTGTCCAATCACAGCGCGGGAAGCGCTGGCCCAATCAGAACTCGTTACGTGTTTCTGAAGGAGGGACTTCATAGAACAAGGAAATCATCAGGCCGTTTTTAGGAGGAAACAGCACTGTACAGATAAGACAATTGTGTGAAAAATACTGTGTTTTTTACACGCGAAACATGAACTCATGTTATATTGCACACTGTAAACATAATCAAAGCTTCGAAAACACGCGAAGAACGGGACCTTTAAGTTACGAGTAAGTACAACACTCTCTTACTCTCTCTCCTGTGGGCCCTGGGGGGCCGTCATGTCCCGAAGTGCCCTAGAACAGAGACGGGTCAACACTTTACAGTCAATAATACGAACAGAGCGCATCAGCATAGACTCATACTCATAATGAATGACAGTAAGTGTTTGGCTTTAGCTCATTCGTTGTATTATATGTGCTGCTGACCTTGTCTCCTGATTTCCCAGTGGGTCCTCTTGCACCCCTCCCTCCTCGAGCACCCTAACAACACACACACACACACACACATTAGGGGTGTTGGAAGTGACTCCAGTTGGACGTTGATTATCTTCAGTGTGGACGGAGACACTCACATTGGGTCCCCTTTGACCCGCGGCCCCTGCAGGACCCGGTGGACCCTGAGAAACACATCACACTCACATCAGTGCACATTTAAATACTTGTATATCAAGTGACTTTAAGTCTCTTTAGTGTATCGTGGAGCGATGTTTTCAATGACCTTCTTCCCCTTTTCTCCTGGAACTCCAACAGGACCAGGAAACCCATCGCCGCCCTGAGAAGAAACAGCAGTTATTCTCCCACCCAACTGAGATGTTCATCTATTCATCATCTGCTCGCGCTCCCTTCACCTTCAGGCCCTGACGTCCCGGGTAACCTGGAAGACCTGGAACACCCAGTTTTCCCTGAGCGGAGGGGGACATCATTTCATAAGGACATTTTTCATTCTATTACAGCTGGTGTTGATGATGATGTTGTGTCAGACTATTTCACCTTTTCTCCAGCGATGCCCGAGGGTCCAGCTTCACCCAAGGGCCCACCCTGCCCTTTGGGGCCCTCAGGACCGTCCTCACCACGCATCCCTGTAGCACCGGAGTCTCCCTGTCAGACACAGATGGGGTATATTAGTGTGTATGTGCCTGAGCTTGTGTGTTTCATTAGTGTGTTTGTGTCGTGTGTCATTACAGTGTCTCCTTTTGCACCCATTTCTCCTTTTGCTCCTGGAAAACCGTCTTCACCCTGAACACAACACACACACACACACACATAACAGTTCACTTCACATGCTTCAGAAACCTGTAAAACATCTGCACATCTGATCTCATCTAGACGTGGACATGGTGGACATATGATGTCTAGAGATATTGGATAGTCTGGAGGATATTGGTCTTATGTGTCAAGATGTTTGGAGATGTGAAGATGTCTGAAGACTGGGGATGTCATGATATCTGGAGATGTGAAGATGTCTGAAGACTGGGGATGTCATGATATCTGGAGATGTGAAGATGTCTGAAGACTGGGGATGTCATGATATCTGGAGTTGTGAAGATGTCTGAAGACTGGGGATGTCATGATATCTGGAGATGTGAAGATGTCTGAAGACTGGGGATGTCATGATATCTGGAGATGTGAAGATGTCTGAAGACTGGGGATGTCATGATATCTGGAGATGTGAAGATGTCTGAAGACTGGGGATGTCATGATATCTGGAGATGTGATGATTCTTGCAGATGTTATGATGTTGGGATGTTTGATATTATTAGGTATCGAGATGTGCTGAAGTTTGGGTCCATTGTGGTATCCGTATATGTGATGATCGGTGGAGATAATTCGATTACCAGATGAATTATGGTTATGATCTCACCTTCTCTCCTTTACTGCCTTTCAGTCCTCTGAGCCCATCAGCACCCTAAAACACACACATGTACAGTCAATACACACACACACACACACAAACTAGCGTGTGATAGAGAAAGACATCAGTACTTTGACTCCTCTGGGTCCAGGATATCCGACTGGTCCCTGTACACCTGCCGAACCCTTTAGGAAGGACAAAAACACTCAGTGACATGAACAAAAGCACACTGAGATGACCTCTGACCTTGTGCGTATCTCACCGGCAGTCCTTTCTCTCCGGGCTGGCCCTCTCGTCCGGGATGACCCTGTGTGCAGTGGCATCATGAGGAACAGCAGGGGGCAGCACAGATCAATAACCACATGTGTTCACACAGATCAATAACCACATGTGTTCAACACTCACCGGAGGGCCATCTACACCAGGTAAGCCCTTCATTCCCTTCTTCCCCTGAGGACCCTGAGTCACACAAACACACCTGTTAAAGTCTGATCCACCTCGAGAGTAACACACTGACCAGCTCACCTTCATACATGTTTAAGAGCAGCTAAATCTGGCATATTTTCAGTACGTGTCTCTCTAAAACATGCCCACACGAGTCAGTGTTAGTGATTTATGCAACAGAGAGAGCAGCACCTTTTCTCCTGGTAATCCGATCGCTCCCTGAGGTCCAGGAAATCCCTGCAGAACAGAAGAGAGCGTGTCAGGAGTGTGTGTGTGTGTGTGTGTGTGTGTGTGTGTGTGTGTGTGTGTGTGTGTGTGTGAAAGAGAGAGAGAGAGAGAGAGAGAGAGAGAGAGAGAGAGAGATAGAAACTGTGTGTGTGTGTGTGTGTGTGTGTGTGTGTGTGTGTGTGTGTGTAAGAGAGAGAGAGAGAGAGAGAGAGAGAGAGAGAGAGAGAGAGAGAGAGAGAGAGAGAGATAAACTGTGTGTGTGTGTGTGTGGGTGTATGCGTGTGTGTGTGTGTGTGTGTGTGTGTACCTGGAATCCCGGGTTCCCCTGCTGTCCTGGAGCTCCAGGTTCTCCAGGCGGCCCCTGTGTGAAGACGAGAAGAGGTCAGATGTCAGCCCTACATGACCTCAATCTCAGATCAGTGTGTACTCACCAGATTCCCCTTTGAGCCCTGAACTCCATCAATCCCACGAATACCCTGTCAAACACACACACACACACACGTGTCATTGACATGTCGCTACATGACATGAGTCATGTGACCACCCACTGACTGAAGAGCTCTCATCACCATAATGAACCCCACACACACAGCATGAGGAGATCATCTGCTTACCTGCTGACCTGGAGGACCAGGAGGACCCCTCTGACCTGTCAGCCCCGCCAGACCCTGACACACACACACACACACACACACACACACACACACCACTGAGGAATATCTGCTAACACACATCAGCGGATCAGTTAAGATCCTGCACTTCATGAAGGAGAGTAAAGCAGTGACACATACTGGCTCTCCTGCCTGACCTCTCGGCCCCGGCTGACCATCTGAGCCCTGAGAAACAATCAGAGAATCACTGTCAACTGGACTCACAGACAGATGTTGATAAGGTGTTGCTATGGTGTTGATAGGATGCTCTGGGAGGTTGATAAGGTGTTGCTATGGTGTTGATAGGATGCTCTGGGAGGTTGATAAGGTGTTGCTATGGTGTTGATAGGATGCTCTGGGTGGTTGATAAGGTGTTGCTACGGTGTTGATAGGATGCTCTGGGTGGTTGATAAAGTGTTGCTATGGTGTTGATAGGATGCTCTGGGTGGTTGATAAGGTGTTGCTATGGTGTTGATAGGATGCTCTGGGTGGTTGATAAGGTGTTGCTATGGGGTTGATAGGATGCTCTGGGTGGTTGATAAAGTGTTGCTATGGTGTTGATAGGATGCTCTGGGTGGTTGATAAGGTGTTGCTATGGGGTTGATAGAATGCTCTGGGTGGTTGATAAAGTGTTGCTATGGTGTTGATAGGATGCTCTGGGTGGTTGATAAGGTGTTGCTATGGTGTTGATAGGATGCTCTGGGTGGTTGATAAGGTGTTGCTATGGTGTTGATAGGATGTTCTGGGTGGCTGATAAGCTGTTGCTATGGTGTGGATGGGGTGTTTTGGGTGGTTGTTCGGGGGTTGCTATGGTGTTGATAGGGTGTTCTGGGTGGTTGATAAGGTGTTGCTATGGTGTGGATGGGGTGTTCTGGGTGGTTGTTTGGGTGTTGCTATGGTGTTAATAGGAAGTTTTGGGTGGTTGTTAGGATCGTTCAGTGCAGTTGCTAGGGTATTCTGAGTGGTTGATATAGTGTTGCTATACAATTGCTAGGATGTTCTAGATGATTGATTGTGTCTTGCAGTTGCTAGGGTGTTTTGGGTGGTTGATCAGGTGATGCTATGTATTCAAGGTGGTTGTTAAGGTGCTTCAATGCAGTATCTAGGGTGTTCCTGGGGGTGGATCGGGTGCTTTAATGCAGTTGCTAGGGGTCTAGGTGGTTGCTAGGAGTTGTAATGAAGTAAAAAATATATTAAAGAATTTGTACTCACTTTTTCTCCAGGGACTCCTGAAGGACCAACGGGCCCTTTCTTCCCTTGATCTCCCTGATTGCCCACACACACAGAGAGAGAGAGAGAGAGAGAGAGAGAGAGAGAGAGAGAGAGAGAGAGAGAGAGAGAGAGAGAGAGAGAGAGAGAGAGAGAGAGAGAGATGTTTATTGACCTCATGAACATTTATTCATATTGAGGTAGGTTCATGTGTGTAAATGGAGTGTGTTTTACCCGGTGACCCTTGTTTCCAGGCAGTCCAGGTAAACCATCAAACCCTCTGTCACCCTGATAATGACACACACACAAGCACACACACACACACACACACACACACACACACACACACACACACACACACACACACACACACACACACACACACACAGAAATCATCTCCGGTGTCCTACAGGCTCACAAATGAGATCATTTATTGTGCCCTTCTTCTCTTATCTTTATCTTCACATCTTCAGTGTCTCAGAATCCATCCGCATGAGCTCAAACTCATCACATAACTTACTTTAGTTCCTGTTTCTCCTGGTTCACCTCGGCTTCCATCGATCCCACCACGACCCTGAACACAACACATGCACACACACACACACACACAGGTGAATTTTAGGTGTTCAGGCAGGCGTCTGTTGGTGTGTTTTGTGTACAGATGACACTCACCCTCTTGCCTGGTTTACCATTAAGTCCCGGAGCCCCTGGCAGCCCACGAGGACCCTAAACACACACACACACACACACACACACACACACACACACACACACACACGAGACATCTTTCACAAACACTTAAAAATAGTAATTATTCCAAACGATGGTATTGTGTGTGTATATGTAAAGTGAATATGAATATTTGATGAGTGTCATAATCTTGTACCGGTGGTCCTGTGTATCCATGATCACCCTTCAGACCCCGTGGTCCTGGATTACCCTGACAAACACAGTCACAAAACACACAGCTACAAACATACACTTACATAATTTAGAATATGATCATTTGAGCTCTGTTGATTTGGTTTTTATTAGTTCTTTTGTTTATGTAATAATCCAGATGAAGGTAAAACTGTAAATGATGAAACTGATGACATGCACAATCTCAGCTGACTGTCTAATACAGAGCACATACACACCACAGCACTAGAGGGCGCCACACACACACACACACACACACACACACACACACACACACACACACACACACACACACACACACACACACACACACACACACACACACAGCATGAGACTGACGTCACCTACAGTCGCCAAACCTCATTAAAAACATCTAAATATTGATTTTTCCAAAGACTACTGTTGAGCTTTTTTACAAATAAAGACTAACCTATCACTGATCTTAACAGAAAACACACTATTTTTTTTACAATTTCTACATTTTTTACATCATAATGTTTGAATAATACCATGCACTCGTTGTTCATACACACTCACCAGCGGTCCTGGGCGTCCTGTAAGTCCTAGCGGCCCCGGCGGTCCTTTCAGAGACAGCTGAGACACACACATCAGGACACATGCTCATCAATGTGATGCAAATCATGTTAAAAGTGCATTAGGGAAAATATGAATTATGAATTACCATTAATTCAGTTAATTATATTACAAGTAACATGCATTACATAAACAGAGTACTTTTTTAGAGTTAGTGTAGAGTCAGTGTAGAGTCAGTGTAGAGTCAGTGTAGAGTTAGTTTAGAGTCAGTGTGGAGTCAGTGTAGAGTCAGTGTGGAGTCAGTGTAGAGTCAGTGTGGAGTCAGTGTAGAGTCAGTGTAGAGTCAGTGTGGAGTCAGTGTAGAGTCAGTGTAGAGTCAGTGTAGAGTCAGTGTAGAGTCAGTGTAGAGTCAGTGTAGAGTCAGTGTAGAGTCAGTGTGGAGTCAGTGTGGAGTCAGTGTAGAGTCAGTGTAGAGTCAGTGTAGAGTCAGTGTAGAGTCAGTGTAGAGTCAGTGTGGAGTCAGTGTGGAGTCAGTGTAGAGTCAGTGTGGAGTCAGTGTGGAGTCAGTGTAGAGTCAGTGTGGAGTCAGTGTGGAGTCAGTGTGGAGTCAGTGTGGAGTCAGTGTGAAGTCAGTGTGGAGTCAGTGTGGAGTCAGTGTGGAGTCAGTGTGGAGTCAGTGTGGAGTCAGTGTAGAGTCAGTGTAGAGTCAGTTTAGAGTCAGTGTAGAGTCAGTGTGGAGTCAGTGTGGAGTCAGTGTAGAGTCAGTGTGGAGTCAGTGTAGAGTCAGTGTAGAGTCAGTGTAGAGTCAGTGTAGAGTCAGTGTAGAGTCAGTGTGGAGTCAGTGTGGAGTCAGTGTAGAGTCAGTGTAGAGTCAGTGTAGAGTCAGTGTAGAGTTAGTTTAGAGTTAGTGTAGAGTCAGTGTAGAGTCAGTGTAGAGTCAGTGTAGAGTCAGTGTAGAGTCAGTGTGGAGTCAGTGTGGAGTCAGTGTGGAGTCAGTGTAGAGTCAGTGTAGAGTCAGTGTAGAGTCAGTGTAGAGTGAGTTTAGAGTTAGTGTAGAGTCAGTGTAGAGTCAGTGTGGAGTCAGTGTGGAGTCAGTGTAGAGTCAGTGTAGAGACAGTGAAGAGACAGTGTAGAGTCAGTGTGGAGTCAGTGTGGAGTCAGTGTGGAGTCAGTGTAGAGTCAGTGTAGAGTCAGTGTAGAGTCAGTGTGGAGTCAGTGTAGAGTCAGTGTGGAGTCAGTGTGGAGTCAGTGTGGAGTCAGTGTAGAGTCAGTGTAGAGTCAGTGTAGAGTCAGTTTAGAGTCAGTGTAGAGTCAGTGTGGAGTCAGTGTGGAGTCAGTGTGGAGTCAGTGTGGAGTCAGTGTAGAGTCAGTGTAGAGTCAGTGTGGAGTCAGTGTGGAGTCAGTGTGGAGTCAGTTTAGAGTCAGTGTGGAGTCAGTGTGGAGT
Source organism: Pseudorasbora parva (assembly GCF_024679245.1). Taxonomy (NCBI): domain Eukaryota; kingdom Metazoa; phylum Chordata; class Actinopteri; order Cypriniformes; family Gobionidae; genus Pseudorasbora; species Pseudorasbora parva. Next base: position 1,334,038 of record NC_090175.1, on the reverse strand, counting down.
CAGTGTGGAGTCAGTGTGGAGTCAGTGTGGAGTCAGTGTGGAGTCAGTGTGGAGTCAGTGTGGAGTCAGTGTGGAGTCAGTGTGGAGTCAGTGTAGAGTCAGTGTGGAGTCAGTGTGGAGTCAGTGTGGAGTCAGTGTGGAGTCAGTGTGGAGTCAGTGTGGAGTCAGTGTGGAGTCAGTGTGGAGTCAGTGTGGAGTCAGTGTGGAGTCAGTGTGGAGTCAGAGTGGAGTCAGAGTGGAGTCAGTGTGGAGTCAGTGTAGAGTCAGTGTGGAGTCAGTGTGGAGTCAGTGTGGAGTCAGTGTGAAGTCAGTGTGGAGTCAGTGTGGAGTCAGTGTGGAGTCAGTGTGGAGTCAGTGTGGAGTCAGAGTGGAGTCAGTGTGGAGTCAGTGTGGAGTCAGTGTAGAGTCAGTGTAGAGTCAGTGTAGAGTCAGTGTAGAGTCAGTGTAGAGTCAGTGTAGAGTCAGTGTGGAGTCAGTGTAGAGTCAGTGTAGAGTCAGTTTAGAGTTAGTGTGGAGTCAGTGTGGAGTCAGTGTGGAGTCAGTGTGGAGTCAGTGTGGAGTCAGTGTAGAGTCAGTGTGGAGTCAGTGTAGAGTCAGTGTAGAGTCAGTGTAGAGTCAGTGTAGAGTCAGTGTAGAGTCAGTGTAGAGTCAGTGTGGAGTCAGTGTGGAGTCAGTGTGGAGTCAGTGTGGAGTCAGTGTGGAGTCAGTGTGGAGTCAGTGTGGAGTCAGTGTGGAGTCAGTGTGGAGTCAGTGTGGAGTCAGTGTGGAGTCAGTGTGGAGTCAGTGTGGAGTCAGTGTGGAGTCAGTGTGGAGTCAGTGTAGAGTCAGTGTGGAGTCAGTGTGGAGTCAGTGTGGAGTCAGTGTGGAGTCAGTGTGGAGTCAGTGTGGAGTCAGTGTGGAGTCAGTGTGGAGTCAGTGTGGAGTCAGTGTGGAGTCAGTGTGGAGTCAGTGTGGAGTCAGTGTGGAGTCAGTGTGGAGTCAGTGTGGAGTCAGTGTGGAGTCAGTGTAGAGTCAGTGTGGAGTCAGTGTGGAGTCAGTGTAGAGTCAGTGTAGAGTCAGTGTAGAGTCAGTGTAGAGTCAGTGTGGAGTCAGTGTGGAGTCAGTGTGGAGTCAGTGTGGAGTCAGTGTGGAGTCAGTGTGGAGTCAGTGTGGTGGAGTCAGTGTAGAGTCAGTGTAGAGTCAGTGTAGAGTCAGTGTGGAGTCAGTGTAGAGTCAGTGTAGAGTCAGTGTAGAGTCAGTGTAGAGTCAGTGTGGAGTCAGTGTGGAGTCAGTGTGGAGTCAGTGTAGAGTCAGTGTGGAGTCAGTGTAGAGTCAGTGTAGAGTCAGTGTAGAGTCAGTGTAGAGTCAGTGTAGAGTCAGTGTGGAGTTAGTGTGGAGTCAGTGTGGAGTCAGTGTGGAGTCAGTGTAGAGTCAGTGTGGAGTCAGTGTGGAGTCAGTGTGGAGTCAGTGTGGAGTCAGTGTGGAGTCAGTGTAGAGTCAGTGTGGAGTCAGTGTAGAGTCAGTGTGGAGTCAGTGTGGAGTCAGTGTGGAGTCAGTGTGGAGTCAGTGTAGAGTCAGTGTGGAGTCAGTGTAGAGTCAGTGTAGAGTCAGTGTAGAGTCAGTGTAGAGTCAGTGTAGAGTCAGTGTAGAGTCAGTGTAGAGTCAGTGTGGAGTCAGTGTGGAGTCAGTGTGGAGTCAGTGTAGAGTCAGTGTAGAGTCAGTGTAGAGTCAGTGTAGAGTCAGTGTGGAGTCAGTGTGGAGTCAGTGTGGAGACAGTGTGGAGACAGTGTGGAGTCAGTGTAGAGTTAGTGTAGAGTCACTGTGGAGTCAGTGTGGAGTCAGTGTAGAGTCAGTGTGGAGTCAGTGTGGAGTCAGTGTGGAGTCAGTGTGGAGTCAGTGTAGAGTCAGTGTAGAGTCAGTGTGGAGTCAGTGTAGAGTCAGTGTAGAGTCAGTGTAGAGTCAGTGTGGAGTCAGTGTGGAGTCAGTGTGGAGTCAGTGTAGAGTCAGTGTGGAGTCAGTGTGGAGTCAGTGTGGAGTCAGTGTGGAGTCAGTGTAGAGTCAGTGTGGAGTCAGTGTAGAGTCAGTGTAGAGTCAGTGTAGAGTCAGTGTAGAGTCAGTGTGGAGTCAGTGTAGAGTCAGTGTGGAGTCAGTGTGGAGTCAGTGTGGAGTCAGTGTGGAGTCAGTGTAGAGTCAGTGTGGAGTCAGTGTGGAGTCAGTGTGGAGTCAGTGTAGAGTCAGTGTGGAGTCAGTGTAGAGTCAGTGTAGAGTCAGTGTAGAGTCAGTGTAGAGTCAGTGTAGAGTCAGTGTAGAGTCAGTGTAGAGTCAGTGTAGAGTCAGTGTAGAGTCAGTGTAGAGTCAGTGTGGAGTCAGTGTAGAGTCAGTGTAGAGTCAGTGTAGAGTCAGTGTGGAGTCAGTGTAGAGTCAGTGTAGAGTCAGTGTAGAGTCAGTGTAGAGTCAGTGTAGAGTCAGTGTAGAGTCAGTGTAGAGTCAGTGTGGAGTCAGTGTGGAGTCAGTGTAGAGTCAGTGTAGAGTCAGTGTAGAGTCAGTGTAGAGTCAGTGTGGAGTCAGTGTGGAGTCAGTGTGGAGTCAGTGTAGAGTCAGTGTAGAGTCAGTGTAGAGTCAGTGTAGAGTCAGTGTAGAGTCAGTGTAGAGTCAGTGTGGAGTCAGTGTGGAGTCAGTGTGGAGTCAGTGTAGAGTCAGTGTAGAGTCAGTGTAGAGTCAGTGTAGAGTCAGTGTAGAGTCAGTGTGGAGTCAGTGTGGAGTCAGTGTAGAGTCAGTGTAGAGTCAGTGTAGAGTCAGTGTAGAGTCAGTGTAGAGTCAGTGTGGAGTCAGTGTGGAGTCAGTGTGGAGTCAGTGTAGAGTCAGTGTAGAGTCAGTGTAGAGTCAGTGTAGAGTCAGTGTAGAGTCAGTGTGGAGTCAGTGTAGAGTCAGTGTCTGACCTTGGTGTGCTGCAGGATGGCTTGAGCTTGAGCTTCTTGAGCCGATATGACAGGACCCAGACGAGCATCACCACCAGATTGAAACTAAAACACACACACACACACACACACGCGCACGCACACACACACACACACACACACACACACACACACACACACACACACACACACACACACACACACACACACACACACACACACACACACACACACACACACACACACACACACACACACACACACGAGCGGGTTGAGTTATGGCTCGATTAACTTAAACAATTGTGTGTTTGTCAATTCAAAGTTTTAAAACAAAATATCTTGATATGTTGGTTCTGACTGACAGGCGGTCAGTGACACACACCGGTAACATCAGCAGGTTGCCTGGAGGTCCAGGTATCCCATCAGCCCCTGCAAGTCCTTGACGGCCCTCAGGACCCTAATGAGAGTCAGATAGTGTAATATCAGTCATGAGCCTGGCAATCATGATGTGTGTGTGTGTGTGTGTGTGTGTGTGTGTGTGTGTGTGTGTGTGTGTGTGTGTGTGTGTCTCACCGGGTCTCCTGGATCTCCGATCGGTCCTGGGGGTCCCATTGGACCATGTTCACCTGGCGGCCCCTGCAGGAAACAAGCCAAACACACCGTCTGTCACTGATACACACACACACACACACACACACACACACACACACACACACACACACACACACACACACACACACACACACACACACACACACACACACACACACACGCAGTCATGTGAGGTTACCTCAGCTCCATGCAGGCCCGGGGGTCCCATAATCAGAGTCCCCTCTCCCAACACCGCCGGCTCGCCCTTCTCCCCCTTCTCCGGGCCGAGTGACGCCTGAAGGAAAGAGTGTTATATCGGCACACACTTCATGCAGCATTAACTCATAAGCACCATTACGTTCATCAAAACTGTAATTAATGACATTTCTTTTCATTTCATCGGAATTACGGCACAAATCCAGAGAACGTCGTCACATATGCTCATCTAATTTATAATATTATCATATACTGTACATTAACACACTCAAAAGTTTCTCTCACAAGCTAAAACAGAGACATTCCTAATGTTACAGCTGATCTTTCTATCAAACATCAGTCAGATGAGTCCTTTATTCCACAACCTCAGAGCATGCTTAGATTCATTACAGTTATTTGTTCCTCTTAGTTGCTGTTTTTGGCAGCAGTACTGCATGTTAATCCAGTCCCAGTTGGTGTTTAGTGTGGTCTTAGTCACTGAAGAAAGGTGAGCA